>NC_068365.1:472112-702112 GCF_020536995.1 Dreissena polymorpha
ATTATTGCAATATCTTCCGACCAACAAGGTACTTTAAAAACATATCGATCAAATGGACCGGTCATTAATAAAGTGAAAACAACATAAAATAATGTTATTTAAATAAGCCGCGCAATGTTAAAACCGGGCATACTTATTTTGAGTAAAATATCGCCCCAGATTAGCATGTGCAGTTGAATTCAGTTCAGGCTGAAGGTGTCTTAAATGATAAGACTAAACAGGATAATCTGGGACGATACTTTAAGCACACGCATGAAGTCCGGTTTTTACAAGGCGCGGCGTTCATTTATGCTTGATGTAGCTTAAATAAATTCACTCTTTGGTAAAGTTGTTTACATGCAGTGTTGTTTTTTCAACTGATACCGCAATGAACTGTGTTATGTGGAAATTCAAAGCAAACAAATACATTTAAAATATATGCATTAACAATTTAAAAAAGTATCCATATTGCATTAATCTTGCTATTTGATCTCAAAATTTTAACAATTCAAAGCATACTTTCCAGATGTTATAAATTGCATTTCTGTTTTCATCTCTTAATTTAACCAATACTATAAAACCACGACCATATATGTAACGATAAGAATACCATTAAAAAGTGGGTCGCATTTAGATTATCAATAATAACCGAGTCAATAATATGCTTTAAGGCAATTGTGTACATTATAATTGTACGCTATGTATCAGCTTGCAACACAATGCAAAATGATCAACCTCGGTTTTCTCAGGACGATACCAATTCCAGATGGGACGCGCTCTGTAAAAGCATGTGCATAAAGCATCGTCCCTTATCAGCCTATGCAGTTCATACAGACTAATCAGATACGACACTTGCAACCAAGACTTGCTTGTTGTTAAGAAGAAACTTCCTTTAAATGAAACATTCCATAAAAGCAGAGGCATCCTGATTAGCATGTGTGGACTGAATACGCTAATCTGGGACGACACTTAACGCACATGCAAAACGCCTTGTTTTCCCTGAACGAGATTAAGATCTACGGCAGCCAACAGCTGTCGTTTTCCATCTTTCCAAACGATTCCGATGAATTAACAATGATATAAAAAACAGTATGTGTTGCGGCTTACAGCTGTGGTTGTCAATCTCACAGAATGATGGAATATTTTTGTTTTCAAATACATGACATAGTGATATCTTGTTTGAGCTGAACAACCACACGTGCATGTACACTTACCTTAAAACTTGATAAAACACCGAAAGCCATTGGCATTCCCAAGGGGATAACAACTTAAATAATAATTGTTATATGTGAGGTGTTTAATGTATTGCCCTGAATTATATAGGCAATTGTCACTAAATTAATAAAGGAGAGTACAATTTATCCCACTTTTACAGCGAAATCGGTTGATTAAAGCCCCGTTGATTAAATTTCATCTATAATCAACGGCAAGGCTATAATCAATGGCACGAAATGACGTCATGAACTGCCGAACCGGGACTACTTTTTCCCACGCACCTCGTCACCTGTATTTGCCAAGTGCATCAATAATGAAAACAATCTTAATGACCTTAAAACAAAGGAAAGTAGCAAAAAAACGAGTTTTTGTCATTTATTGTCATTAAAACCTAGTATTAGGTAAATTTAACACTATGCAAATAGGTTCTGTTGTTGTTGCTCCCCTTTGAAGAAGTCAGTTCGAGTTGCTCCCCTTTGACCGTAGAAAACAATCGTCTGGACCAAGAAATCCTGTGTTCATTTACAAGCTGTACTCGGATATGCGTCCATCTTATTTTTCTTCAAAGCATCTTTTCTACCTGTCAATACGCACAAATGACACTGCATCCCGGTGATTCTTGCGTCAACAATTGGGTGTCAACAAGTTAGGTCAGATGCTGAAGGCCATGGCAAAAGACGCCCGCTTTCTCAAGCACAAGAGAATAACGAACCACTCAGTTCGCAAATTCCTGGTCCAAAAACTTCGAAATGCAAACATTCCACCCACTGAAACCATGGCCATAACAGGGCACAAAAATTTCCAGTCAATAACCAATTATTCCAACATATCTGTTGAACAGCAGCAAAAGTGATCATTCTTGCTCAGTCCAGTTAATGTAACAATCCAACAGATTCCTCTTGTTCACCTTCATGCACCGAAACTATGGCCGAAATGCAGCCTAGACAACCACTGTCTACCGTCGAACAAGTTGATCTTGATGTTCGCCCCACCCAGTCACTTCACCAGCAAATGTCTTTTTCTAGTTCGAACAACTTTGCCTCACAATTCTTTGGTGCCACGTTCAACATTCAAAATGTTAATGTATATAATTAGCTTAAATCCAAGTAATATTTGTTATTTCGTCACGAATAACCACATATTATAACAAAGAAGCAAATATTGTGCACCTCGTGATCGACTCGATAGTTTGATATCGAAAGTGAATTGTGTGTGGTGTTCGGCTACGTTGTAAAAAATTGTAGTTTCTTGTATATAACAACTTAATGTCATATTGATATCATCAAACTTAAAGATTTGCAATTCAATATGATTAAAATTGTAATTAATAACGCTCGGCACTTTGTTACAGAACGATATTCTGATTAAAAAAAATGATTATTTGATCAGAGGTTATTTATGGAACGCGGAGTAATACACTGACCTTGGTTACACTACAGTCATTATGAAAGTACGACAAACACTCATGGAAACTTATTTTGTTTAAATAAAAAAAGTTTACTGAATAAAAAGTGGGATAAATAGAATAATAGGTTAGTGTTGATTATAGATCAGGTTTATCATGCTCGGCACGAAAACGAAAAAGCACTCGCCAAGGCTCGTGCTTTTTGTTTTCTAAGCCTCCCATGATAAACCTGATCTATAATCAACACTAACCCATTATTCTCTATATCTCACATGATAAAACGTCTTGATTTTTATAAACTTATCTCAAGTGTTATTAATCATTTACGTTCTAACATCGAATATACAATTTCGATTTAGTTGAAATTTATGTGCTCATGGTTTTAATCTTTACCAGAGAATATAACTAATAGCATCGGAGACATGATGAAAGGGAGTAAATAACATGTCAGCTAAATCACTTCTAGCTGACAAGATTTCAGATGTTAGCAGCATACAGTGACAATTCCAGTATAGTAACAATTCGAGATCAGCAGAGGCAGTTTGGGAAAGAGCCATCGATCAAGAAGTAAAATTCCCAATAGCATAGCGAGGATGTATATGAATTACAGTAATTACTAAAAAAAAAAATTTTAGAAACATGTCATGCACAATGAAATCAATTGATAATAAAACTTTCCGTGTATGAATTAAGACGACTTGACGTGAAATACATCTTGAACTATATGAAGATGTAGTCAGTAAAACGTTCTGTTTTTTGGCGTTAAAAAGTTAGGCTATTTTTTTAATAGGCCTGATGCATGTGCGTAAGTCAACACAGGCTAATCAGTGAATGGACTTTTTCGCTAACACTGGGTTTTTATTAAGAAGGGACCTACTTTAAACGAAAAATTTCCATGATAGCCTGTCGACCCAGATTAGCCTTAACGTCAGCACAGACTTATCTGGAACGACACTTAACGCACATGCTTTACGCCCGATTGTGCCAAAACGCGGTTCCAGTTTTGAATGCGAATTTCTAGGTATACTTTTATAAATAGTATCATAATGGGCATATTGCAAAAATCATTTTTGGATTTGAGTTAAGAATTGAATATTTCAAAACCTGAACATATAATTATTTTATATTTCGATGTTCAAGATGACATCGCAAAGTAGGAAAACAACCCTGATACATTCAATTATAATTGAATGTATATATCATCTATTGATCGCTAGATGATTATAAAAATAACATGCCATCAATAAACTCTGATTAAATACATTCAATACTAGATTACAAAAATAAAAGGTGCCCGAAAACACGTTGCAAAAAAACATAGCTTCTATAGGTTGTATCATTTCAATTCAAAATGTTGTTTCAATCTAATAAATAATTAGATAACAGTTAGTTTAACCTAGATGAGGAACAGTGCAAGATCCTCATTGCTATCCTCAAAGTTAAGATGCATTCAGGTCAATTTTCAAACTATAACACGTAATTATTATAATAGTTTTTGCGGAGCTCTAACCTCTAATTCTATGTTACAATATTGATATATGCACAATTGTATGTATTCCTAAATTACTCGCAGAAAAAGTTCTCATAGATATGAGAAAGAAAAAAAACGAAGAAAGTGATGACTACATTAAGTGTCAAAGTCGTACTTGAATTTCATGGATCAAAACGCAACAATGATAATTCAATTTTGACCTAAGCAAGTGTCCGTTTAATTGAGCCGCATCTAGCAAAAAATGGGTCTCATGTAATACGCGGCCAGCGTAACTGAAAACCAGCCTGCTCATCGGCGCGCAGTCTGCTCAGGCGCTATACTGTTTGCTATTGAGATCAAGAGAACTTATGGGACTTCAAGTGGGACAGTGTAGCTCCTGCCAAGACGTCGCTAATCATCACAAAGCTTCAAACAATTTTCGTCATGTCAAGTTTACATTAGAGGTCAACAATTAAAGAGAATCGGTTATTTATTTTGTTAACCTAGCTAATTGCTTAATGTCCGATACATTCAATGATTTAAACAAACCATACTGTTTTAAATATGTTGAAATTCAAGTTATTATCCAAAACACATAAAGTTGATTTTCTTCGAATCGTTGTACAAACTGCATAAGACAAACAATCATATTCTGTTCAATAATCATGCCGTATGATATACTTGCTTAAGTGATGGAGTTGGGACTTTAGAACAGATTTAAAGAGGGCTATCATCACTCAGTTCACTACAATAAACACAAAATAAGAGCAAAAAAATGTCCCTACTCGATATTTTAATTTTGATGCTTGACTCGTTTAAACATTGTGTAGGAAGCTTACTCTCACTTCGAATTGCAGAATTATTTAAAAAAAAAAACATTCAATTTATTGGTGATATTGGCCTTATTTTGTGGCATGTCATACTCTTGAAAAACCTCTCTTACTCGTCGCTGCAGGATAATATCGGAGTCAAACCACAACCTCGCTGTCATCTCTACATGAATGTCGCTGGTAAACTCCTCCAGCAACATCCTATTTTCGCACTTAAATTTATGATCACTTTAATATTCTATTCTAAATGGCCCACAGATCATAATTAGCACAGCCTTGCACTCGCATCCGTTGTGCCACCTCAACCATTAGCTTCCCCATACGTCTCTCTATCTCCTGCAGGATATCATTATACTCATCAACCACCCTGTTCTCACTGCTGCACTTCGTGCATCTGTTCAACAAATCCAGGTACAGAATTTCCAGCTCCATCCTTATCTTGCTGAACCACAACATTGGCTCTGGGGACGCGACAACGGCCTGTCGTATATTTGGTAATCTCATAATTGCCATAGGACCTTCCGCCATCATGTCCGTGATATCTGCAACCCATTTACTTTGCTGCTTATCCCGCAAACCACTGTCTGCCAATAAATTTCTTTCCGGAACCATTTAATATGGCAGTTGTAGTGTGACAATAGCAGTCTTGAGTATTCTCAGTCCATCATGAAGCGAGTGGAAAACACTATGTGTATTAAAGCTGTTCTGTGGGTTCCACGCAGCTTGCCAAAGTATTATATTTTTTATCACGTATGATGTACCTTCTTTCTTCCAAGGCCTAAGAACATCTCTTAGAATCGTTTTAAGCATAACATACACTTGCGTTTGTGTACCATCAAGGTTATTTACCAGCTCTGTCTCGCCGGTGTTAAAGCAAATCCTCCACCCCATGTGCTTGAATTCACTTCCCCTAAATCCTATGGGAGTTACAAAGGCTCCTAATGATACAACTTTCTGAACTATGACTGATGACGGCTAATGACGGGGTCTGGCAGCCCATCTTTGAAGGATGCCGGGGCAATAACATCGTAGTGCGCATACCCTGCCCGCACCTTTCCATGTCACCGGTATCGACGGCCCCGCTCTCTCATGATCCTCTACTCCTGAATATGCAATTGGTGTCGAACATGCGTCTACGAATAAACTACTTCTAAGTAGAATGTTTCCATATCCAAATCGCCAGATCGACATTTTATTAAAGTGATATTATGAGCATTTTTCACTGTTTAATTGAGCTCAAAAGAATGAACAGGTCAACAGAGTTAGTTAAAGTGAGGTTACTGACCAATTATCTGCAACTCATCTTGCTACCTGTTGTTTATAAAAAATATATATTACATTCGTTATTTTTCTTGACTCACCCAGTCCTCTAAGCCGAAATGATCCGTAAAACAAAATAGTGTCTTTGTGTCGTATGAACGAATCTGCACTAAAACTAGATTTAGATTTTCATCGTAAATCGCATCATTTATGTCGTCAGTTGTCAAAATGAAAGAACGGTTGATATTCAAATGCATTTTTTTCCAGGATAATGTTTTACTATGTTTATGCTGCATTAACAATTATAAGTGTATATGAAGTGAAAACACCAAATAAACAACGGTTGCGATAGACAACTATAAACTGTAAGATGTCAATAATATCACTTAAAGGAGTAAACGACAATAGTTTGGTTGACAGGAAATGTCATGGATTCATATTATCTCGCATTTTCATTTGATCATACAATTCGAGGATTTTTATAATGTATGATATATGACTTCGGACTTAAACGTGAAGAGAACACACGAATCTCGACGAAAATAAGGAATAGTTTTGTCTTGTTTGACATTTATACGAACATATGAAAGGCATTTGTCACCATTTGTCCTCGTTGGTCGTTAAAATGTTTAGCGAAACCAGGTCAATTCATCACTCAACAGTCTAGAGCTTTAAGAGCAGTGATGCGACGTTGTCGTGACCTCAACATAACTAAGCTGCGCTTTGGGAAAACTGGGCTTAATGCTTGCACGTAAAAACTGTCGTCAATAATTAGCATGTGTCGCCTGTGCCTGTTTAGTCTAATCATAGACGAAAACTGTACAGCGGTATTCATTTTTTTCGATTTTAACAGACCGATCTGTTCTTAGATAGTGTGGCTTACGAGAAGGCAAGGCAAGTTTATGCTACGAGTGCTGCCAGGTAACTAGCTCAGGTCACAGAGTAAGGCCGGCTGGCTGTTCCAGGATACAAAAACTGTACATTCTTGTATATATAACATACATAATCCTCGCTCTTGGTAGCGGCACAACCTCACAATAATCTCCGACGACACTTTCCGCCTTGACTGAATTTTCGTGTAGAACATATTTTTTTAAAACAACGATCCCATACAAGCGGTAAATGTAGTCCCTGATAAGACTGTAAGCACTTGCATTAAGCCCTGTTTTCCAAAAACAAGGCTCATATTACAACTTCACTTCAATTAAACTATTTGACATTTAAGCTAAGAAACTATCGGTCTGTATGCCATGTCGTGTAACTTACCAATCAATGTACAAACGTGACTTCATGCTTACTAACTTCAGTCTCGGTAAACACCAAATGTTTATTTAATGTCATCACACATTTCTGACCTATATGTGTACATACAGAATGTTTTAATGTTCGCTCACTTATATGAGGTTATTTATTTCATTTTTTACAAAACGACTTATTTCCGTGTATGTGTTGGGCAAAACCGAAAATCATATTTTTATACATATGCACTGTGCGTTAGCACGCCATTTATGTGTGCGGTATTAAGTGTATATAGTGTTCATCATCAAATTACTGGACATACTAGTAATTAATGGGTAATGTCTAGTTTATTAATACGTTATAAACAAGTATTCATTTTTTTATTTGGATTCATGTTTTACGATATTTAACTGTCTCTTGTGTTATGCCGTGGTATACATTAGTTGTGTCATTCAAACATGGGTTTTAAGGCATATGCGGTCAGTCCAGCCTGCTTATGAGCGCAGTCTGTTCAGGAGCTACTTCCCCCGCTAATACGACCACGAAACTTTGGTCGATATTAAAGCTGTCTGTGTAGCTCCTGACCAGACCTCACGAATGCACACGCTGGACTGGAGCTAAGCTGACCGCCTAAGGCACACGACCGATTTTGCCGTAACGCGGCTCATATCTGATTTCAAATCCGCTTCTTCCCGTCTTCGCGAACTAGCTAAATGTTTGAAAGAATCAAATATAAGTTTAATTAAGTTTTCGCAATGCCTTCTGCGTTGTGGTTTCATATATAAACACAATTTTACGCTTTAAAGGGGCCTTTTCACGTTTCAGTAAATTGACAAAAAAATATCAGATTCGCAAATTATCGTTATAGTTATGATATGTGCTAGGCAACAGCAATACTGAACATGTACCATGATCTAAAATATCCATTATATGCTTGTTTTAACGATTTTAAAACCTGAACAGTATAAAGCGTTGCAACGCGAAACGATTTAATACTTTGGAGAGTTTTGTTGTTGTCGTTATATTTTGTAATACTAAGAAATTTACTTATATATCAAATACAATGTAGCGCGGATGGCCGAGTGGTCTAAGCAATATACTTTTACTCCAAGGGTCTTTTGTTCGAGCCCGGTTGAGGGTTACTTTTTTCTGTCTTTAATTGTATTCTTGTTTTTACTGTAGCTTTTTATATCAAATGTTTACATTTATCAATATAAAGCGTTGCAAACTTCAATACATGCCAAAATCTATGAAAAGGCCCCTTTAATGCTGGGGAAACGCAATACACTTCCATGGTATTTATTTTGCTGAGTGTTGGACAGTATTTCGGTTAAACAATATCATTATGTGTGCTGCTTCCTAAAAATATGTATATTTTCAATCATGGACGAAACAATTTGCTTTAATGGAATTTGCGTGTATAGGAAGTATCGTCTATCAAAAATCCAGTCTATGCGAACAGTGTCGTCCCTGGTTAACATGAGCGGGGTGCATAGGCACATTTTATGTTTATTAATCAAAAGATAAAACGTGGATGAAACATGATGTTATATCTTTATTTTGATTGTCTTCACATCGCTTGTTGACCAGAAAACGTGAATCATCAAATCAATCGCCGGATAACGGTCAGACAACATCAAACAGGAACGCAAAAACGGTAATCAAATAAAACAAAATGGCGCAAAATGTTTAGTGTACACAGGGATACGGTAAAAGTGGACTGTTACAGGCCAATACGCTAGTCTATGTTCTCCAAACCATGACCTTTTATCGATAATACCGGAACGTTTTAATTCAATTGGCAATAAATTGTCACAACTTTCGGAGTACAACCCACACGTAAAAAACATGGCTAGTATAATTATATTTAAAATGCATGCATTTAACTGTTAAACCTACTCAATGTGAGTTTTTTAAATCACCTGTTTTCCGTCGTGCGTCACCCGTTAACGTTCCCCTCAACGACAATCCTTAACAGCATAGCAGATCTATAAGAAACTTCGAACAAATAACCTTGGGTTATAAAATATGTTCTTATCGTACATGTCCTCCGCGGAAGACGTGAGCTAAACATAAATTAAACAGAACACCTATATGTTCTTCCATGAAACTTCCGATAATGCAGGTTTCATATTAGGTTTGTACAATCGTTAAGTGATTGTTTAAAACTTTTAATTTTGAAAAAATGAAGTGGTTATTGCATTTACGAATACGTACTGTCATGCCGAAACAAAGACATGGAACACCAACGGGGAATCTCCCTTAAACTATGAGGGTTAAGGATATGTCGTTTTCCGCTAAAAACCATTAATGTAGAATAATGCAACTTGTTAATAAATGTTTTGCGATTAAAATACGTATTGTCATGCTTAAACAAAGAAACAAAGAGTTAAGGATATGACATTTTCGGTTTTCATTTCAGCTGCATTATGACTTTCAAAAGCAAGCATTAAGTCCGATTAATATTAGTTGCAAAAACACTATGTAATGCACTTTGTAAT
This sequence comes from Dreissena polymorpha, assembly GCF_020536995.1. Taxonomy (NCBI): domain Eukaryota; kingdom Metazoa; phylum Mollusca; class Bivalvia; order Myida; family Dreissenidae; genus Dreissena; species Dreissena polymorpha. Next base: position 482,013 of record NC_068365.1, read on the forward strand.
TATAACAAATATTGTATGGTACATTCGTTAATTGATTAGTAATTAAATAAAAACTGCACACCATATCAAACGAGTCTGTCAGTGGTCAATGCGGTTTCCAGAGTGTCAAGCGGTTGTACTTAACACAATTAAAAAAAGTTAGTTTATAGCAGCGTTGAGCTTGATTATTTTAATTATTAAAATATGTGTTGTGAAGTATCAAAGTCATGAAGTAGTTTAAATTTGTGTTACAATTAATACGATACTTTTTTCAGTACCAAAGTTCATAGCATCCATAAAACATATTCTCGCAAATACCATAACATCGAAACCAAACAAACAACATTTTGCTAGCAGACTTAAAACATGTTATAATAAGAAACTTCATCGTTTATAATGTAATTGTTGTTTTAAGAATATAGATATGATATACATGAAATTAAGATTTGATTGAAAATGGTGTCCGGATAAAAACCGGATATGGTTGTTTGTGGCAGATGTGCATGCTGATGTGGAGCGGCGCTGGCCGCATATGATATAAGACCTATTTCGCACGAGGGTGTTCAAATAAGTTAATAAAAAGGGCATATGAAGTGAATCATATGTCTTATGCCAACTAACTGACGCGAAAATTTAAACAAATGTGTTTCTTTAAATGGATATGTTAAAATGTAGAAAAGAAATAAACAACGACCATATATGCGCCATGTTTGATTAATCACCTTTGTAGATCGATTTCTCTCCGGCATTCAGACTCAAATAACAATAAAAGGTACATCGTCTAACTAATGATGGTTAGTGAATGGGATTTGTGTGTCAATCTGTCATGTAGGTTATGCATATGTGTCCTGTCAGGCACTCTATTACTCAGAGTTTTGATTGCTTATCATTCAATATTTTCCTAATTTTGTCAATGTTAAATGGCAAGAGTGCTGTGCAAATGAAGGATACTTAACCGCACCGTAGGTTGCACATATCACTTATATCGCCTCATAATTACACACACATATCACTTGACTGATCAAAACTGTTGGTTGAATGTAAATAAAACAAACAAAAACACGATGCTTTATAACGGAAGTATGATAGTGAATGCTCATGCCGCTGTGACTTTCATCTTTCTAAACATGTCATACCTCCAACTGGTATCGGGAAAACAATAAATTATGATGAACAGTATCTTATGAAAAAAATTGAATATTTCTGACTGAAAACTTTCCAAATATATTTCGATTGTTCTGTTAATTAGCGGATATTTAATAATGTATAATATCTTATTTTAGTTGCCAACTGGGCGTGACCTATCTATTGTTGTATTACAGTCATATTTACTTTCTCATTAACTTTGGTAAAAAATTCGTCTAAACCGTAAGAGAAATTGTCATTTTGTATTTTCAATCCATGGATTTGAACACAGCGTGTCACTTTATAATAACAAAATACAAACATTAACTAGCTTATAATACATCTCATTGGAAACTTATGTATTGTGGTTATTATCCTGCCATCTGATAACACGGAGAACAGGTATTCCATCTGACAACTCTAAGGTACTGGTATACTTGGAGAACGTACAGGCTCTACAACGCGGAGAGAGGTCATAGAGTGATGACACGTTTTAAAACACATAACGTAATTTGTCTTATCCATTAAACGTGTAGACGAGTTTTTCATTAAAAATTGTTAAGCAGTTAGATTTATTTAAGATGTTCATGCTAGTATTTAACGAATTATTTCAATATCACTAATGTCTTTTTAATATGAAACCAAACGCAAACAACGGTTGGTACATGTAAACATAAGTAACATAGATAGATGCATGCAGGGTTTTACGGGACGCGATTTTCTGCGTCAAATACGCATAAAATGCAAGTCAGGACCCGTCATATTTGTTAATTTGCGTCCCATTTAACGCACACTAATTTTGACGTATTGATTCTCGTAATATCAACAAGAAACTCTGAAAGACAACTGTAGTGCGTAATTTTCTAGAAGGATGTACTGGTTGTCTCGCTTGTTGATTTATCGACCAATCGTGCACCTGCTGTTGCTAGTTGCAAAGTCCCGAATTGAGATTACATTGCGTAAATGTAAGCTTTTTATGTCGCTATGAAAGAAAAGCTTACTGAGGTTACGATAACTTATTATCTGGCAAGCAAGATTAAACTATAAAAATAAATCTTTAATTGTATAGGTGTGCGTTAAATATCAGCTATTGTTTACGTAAATAATCGATTACTATTCTTTTAACTAATTGACTTTGACACAGCAAGCATATTTATTGGGACCCCCATTTTTATTGACAGGACCCCTGAAAATTATTAACTAGAGTCCAAGGGACACCTAAAATTTGTCATGAATGCAAAACGCTGGATGCATGGATTAAAATTAACGTACATGATATACGAAATTTATATGTCTTACAAAATTAATAAATAAGCAAAAACAGAACATATACGCCATTGCTATTGATACTATTTGATTTGCAATATGTGAAATTATCACAGAATGCGGTCATCTACGTTTCATTGAGCTCAATTGATATCGCCAACTTGTATAATTAATAAAGGGAGGAAATCGGTATGAATTTGAAGCAAATATACCGTATACATGAATCGTGTCATTTAATTAGATTAAGAAGTTGACTTAGTTGTAATAACATATAAATTATTATACGCAACCTCGTGAGCAAAGTCGCGTTTGTGGAAATGTCATGTATTTAGTGTATTCAGATATTCAAACCGCGTTTTCTCCCGAACATTGCTATTTCTTCATCTGTGGAAAGGCTGTGCAGATAACTGTTTGTTGGCAGTGTTTTTATTATTATATAACCTCTGTATACACATTTTACATCACCCAGAACCTGCGCGACTATTACTCACATAGGAAATGTGTCTGTTCCCTGACGGAAAGATGCATTCCATTAGTGTGTTTATACCAGAACGCCAATGCATGAACATAAACATGCTGCTGATGGCATGCAATACGAGGACAGGTTGATTAGTATGTTCATGGCAAAGGTTGTCATGCAAGTGAACTCAGACCTCGATTGATGTGAACCATTATTAGCAATCTTTGGATGCCGAATAAATGAGAATTCACACGTTTCACTATTCTTGAACCTTTTGACTACAATGCATCTTATAACAAGACACGTGTTACTGTAATAGGTTGTGTTGGTTTCTTTTTAAGCCCGCTAGTATACTTTATATCTCACCTTCTACAAACATGAACAAGTCCGATTGGCTTAGAGCGGTCACGTGCCCATGGTGTATTTTCCATACAGCCCGAGTAATTCCCATACACACCGAGTAATCGAGTAGTCGGTTGAGATATAATCGTTATACAGTTAGTAACTTAGGGTGTATGGGATATACAGCCTCAATTCTTTCACACCGTACTCGAGCTTCGCTCTCCTATGGTATGAAATTACTGAGGGTGTATATCCCATACGCCATCACTTACTAATAGTGTAACTAAAATATATACATGTATACTATTTATTTCACACTGTAAAACATACATTTCTTATTATTAAATAATACTTGTAGTAAGTTAACAAATGATGTATTGTGTTACTAGTAACTTAGCTCATCCTAATCATAAGCCAATCATATTGAGAGAAAAGTTAGACCGAAAGAAATGTGGATGTTTGTATATACAGCTACCGCCGGGGAGTGCCATATACAAAATACATTACAGCAATAAAATCGCTTTAAACATATATCATTTAATAAAGGTTAACGTTATAACAAACTGCTGGTTGTTAAAATGTATAATAATGTACCGTCGAATGAATGCAATTATTTAAATACGGCAATTTAACGTTCATAATGCAACACTCATTAAATCATTAAATAGGTATTTCATTTCAATAATAAAGCTCGCGTTTTAACACAGATCTCGCTTTAAAAGTAACAATAGTATGTGAGTCCATAAGAACAAAGAGCTGAAAGTGTGTTTGAAATATAATCTTCGACAAATACTGTTACTTGTTTCTTCTTACCAACTAACATTCACTAGGAACTACTTCTGCGTGGATCTTGATCGAACGTTAGAAAAAGATAATTGATCATTGTTTTTGGAAAGCAAGGCTTAATGCATGTGCGTAAAGTGTTGTCCCATATTAGCCTAAGCAGTCCGCACAGGCTAATCAGGGATGACAATGTCCAATTTTATGGTATATTTCGTCTAAAGGCAGTCTTGTTTAAGCGAAAGGTCAGTTGGTTGGAAATTGCCGTTCAGGAAAAGGCTCCTATAATAAACATACGTGTCTAAAATATAGCATGTACGAACTTCCGATTTTGACAGGGCTTATATAAATGGACGACGACTAAGCTTTCAACTGTTACAAAGATTACTGATTAAGAATTTCATAGGCTGTTTGGTAATGATATGTCGATTTTTTTAGAATGATGTGAGGCGTCAATAATGTATCTTGTTCAGATATAAGTGTAAACCTTTTTATTTTAGCTCGATTGCATAGAAAGCCTGAGGGTTATTTTAACCGCTCTCGAGTCCGTTTCCTGGCACTTGTACCAGTACTTTGTGTCTCAAAAGAACGTTCCCACTGTTGGGATCGAACCCGTGACCTCCCGGTCGCCTGACTTAGTGTATATGGTGTTCAAATATTGATTAAGTCGTAAGGCTTTGTCTTATGTTTTCTATGTTTGCAAAACATAATGTAAAATGATGACAAATATAATTTATCGCAAACAATAAAGAATAAGTGTTTTTATTGCACTAATGTCGATACTTTTTATCAAGATCGAAATTATTCAATACATACTTATCAGAGGGACGTCAATCCCACGTATGTTTTCACACTAAATTTAACCACGACTATAAAACATAAGCTTTATTAATATATATATATAGGCATTCAGTTATAAATTGGGCTACATGGACAGAAACATACCGCTAGGTCATGCAAAGGGTGCAAGGTTACAACTGTTAGTTCTGTGTTTGTTTGAAAAAACATAATTCAGAACGCAATAACCACTTATTATTTTGCTCAAAAATATTCCGAAAACCAGATCTATGACAGCCTACAGCGTTCGTTGCCCATCTAATGTATACACAAATGGTCACTTTATGAATAAAAGACTAGTACAATCACTCTCCTGCTAATAAGTCTTCATTGGCCTAAACCTATCCCAAGTTTTATTAAACATACCAAGTCACATCGAAAATCAAAATTCGATTTACTTGCAATTTAAATACTCCTTGATGTTATGTTCACGTGATGAATATAAAACGTTCACGAGGCACGATGAAATGGAGTAAATAAACTAATTCTTCAATTGTCGTCAATATTCTAGATTTTAGCATAACATATAGACATTTTAATTTTAGTAAAAATTCCATATTAGTATGATGAATATTATTAAGTTACCGTAAATGAAAGGATTAATTCGATGAATTATACTTATGGAAAATACTTCTGCTTTGACATATGCATACATATATCCATGTAGGTTACGATTAGGTAGAGCATACGGAAACAAAGAGTTGAAGCCATGCAATTAAGATTATTCAAAGAAAACATATACATTGTTCAATAATACAATTAGCTCTTGAACTGTTTAATACATATACTGCCTTAAAATGCATACTGTCATGCTTATACAAAGACATGTAACACCAGTTAAGGATATTCCGTTAACGGCTTTTAGTGTTTGTCTGCACGTAACACATGATTGGTATGCATGAGTATAATGCTGAATTAGACATTTAATTGATGAAAGCAGGAAGTATTGTAAATGGCCAGTGACAATAAATGGTCACGTGGATTTTCTCCTCCTATGAAGATTAAAGGAACTTTAAAATTAAAATTAATTCTTAATAATACATGATATTAAATAAATTTACTCACACTAAATTCATAATTACGTCCATGAAACATAAACAAATTATAATAGCAAGTCAAGTTGAATACAAAAAGTTTGAAATCAACATTATTTTAACCTCGTTCCCAAGTCAGTCATTAATGATCTTACAACGAATGAAGTTGCGTGATTCACCAATAATTTGGTCTAGGTGTGTTCAATTGTTGACCATTTGGATTACTGTGTTGCTTGACTCTGTCTGCACTATTGTACAGTATATCTATAAAATTTAAGTTTTAAATACAACACTTAGCACTTAAGATTGAGACTTCAATAAGACAAAAGCACGCTTTTTTCTGCCAGTATGCGCAACTCAAATTATATTGAAAGAGTGCATTGCATTAGAGTTATTCTTCGTGCATACAACATTATTTAAGATTGTATTACTGAATTTCTGCGCTTTCTGAAAGTTTGATTATAAACAATATATTAACTATACATTAGTGCTTAGCACAACTTTATCAACATGTGTATACACAATCAATGAGAGTAAAATTATAATGAACATAAATTGAAAATATTTTTTAAATAAAACGACTTTATATGAAATCGATAAATTAACATGCAATACATACATATAACATGCTTTGGAACTACGTTTACGAAAAATAGTCTGACAAATACAGTTTAAAATGTTTATTTCGAGTGCCTAAAACAAAAACGATATTTTTCAAATGCCGATCCAACGTTACATATATTAACGATACATCAGTCATATAAATTGCATGCATTTAAATACGGGCTCTAATAAGCAATTACATCCAGAAGCATGTAGCCTATAGATGAAAATAATATGTTATTTTAGTAAAGATATTACTATTCATTAATGCATTATTCTATAAATCGTTGATATGCCCCTTTGAAACTAAGAATACTTTATAAGCTGACTTGTATACAAGGTATTCGTCGCGAGTTTAATATAGTTATATCACCACATCATGGGGAATCCCCTTTCGTTGTTTTTTTTTCGAAATTAATTTCGAAATGATTACGTCATTGAGCGACCAGACTTTATTGCGTTATAAGAGCAAATTGTCTGTTTTGTTCATTGCTGGTCAAACAGTGACATGGTTTCGTTAAGTGGCGTTCGGCTAATGATTTCCACATAATCCGAGCTTGTTGATGTAAAACTTGTATCATATGCGCAAACCTGCCAATATTCGCAAATTCATGATAATAATGACAAAATAGCAAGTACAATATAAAGAAGTGAAACATCATGCAAAATGCAAATACAATCACTTCTTAAAATCTGGCAACAAAACAATCTTTTTATTACATGTCTCTGATTAGTTCCTTCGGCTCCATTAACTTCTTACACTTTAATGCAGTACTACATTAAAATTCTGTAGTAGATGTCATGCAGATCATTAACATCACATCCGTCTATGAGCATCCGTTGTACCACCTCCATCAGTGTCTCCACCTGACGTCTCATTATCTGCTGCAAAATAGCATTGTGCTCATCCTGTCCGATCCTGTTGATCAAATTCTCCAGACACAGCATCTCAAACTCCATCCTTATTTTGCTGAACCACAGCATCGGCTGTGGGGACGCGACGATGGCCTGTCGTATCTTCGGCAATCTCAGTATTACATTTGGACCTTCGTCCATCATGTCCGTTATATCTGCTACCCATTTACTTTGCTGCTTATCCTGCAAACCAGTTGCTGCCATTAAATTTCTTTCCGGAATCATGTAGTATGACAGTTGTTGTGTGACAATAGCAGTCTTAAGGTCTCTCAGTCCGTCATGTAGCCAGTATAAAAAACTGCGTTTATAAAAGTTATGCTGTGGGTTATTCTCAGCTTGCCAAAGTACTATATTTTTAATCACGTATGATGTAACTTCTTTCTTACATGGCTTAAGAACATCTTTGAGAATCATTTTAAGCATAACATACACTTGCGTTTGTGTGCTATTAAGATTGTTTACAAGTTCTGTCTCACCAGTGTTAAAGCACATCCTCCATTCCATGTGCTGGTAATCACTTCCCTTAAACCCGACTGGGGTTAGGTAGGCTCCTAATGATTCGACTTTCTTAACTATAACTGGTGACGGCCAATGACGGGTTCTGGCAGCCCATCTTTGAAGGATGATTGGGCAGTGACAGCGTAGTGCGGGTACTCTGTCAAAATGATATACACCCTTCATTGTCGCCGGTAACGACGGCCCCGCTCGCTCATGTTCCACTATTTCTGAACGTGTAAATGATGCCGAACATTCGTCTAGGAATAAACTACTACTAAGTAGAACGGCTCCATATCCATTATCACACAGGGAATTCTGAATTTGTGTAAAACGTGTATGCGCTCGTCTCTCTTGTAACAGTCTGCAGTGTCCTGGATATACGCGTGTATCCATCCTAAACACGTCTATGTCGTCAGGTATGGTGTGAAGGTTGATACCAGCTTCCACACAGAGGACACCCTTCCACACGTGCAACATGTCCAAGTCGCTTTCCAAATGGCAGGTCAGTCCCTCTGCCTTGCTTCCTGCTATAACATGAATGGCATGACTTGATCGTGTATCTGCCAGCCTATTCAACTCCCTGTATTTCTCAACCCGCCATCTTCTCATCTCCTCGCCGTATCCCAGCCGGGTCATTATAGTACATATTTCCATGGACATATTTTCGACATGATTCTTAAAATACAAAAGCACAATATAAATGTTAGTTCATGATGAGTATTTAATTCTATTTCCACTATAAACTATTAAATGCACGTTCCATACATTGGTAAAAATGTAGTTTCAGATAATGTTTATGTTTCAGTTATTCATACAAAGTGCGAAGAGCTTTCTAATTTTTAAATAACATAAGAAATAGAACGAGTTAAAATAAATGCATACATCATTTGTATCTGCATTTCATGTTGCGTATTTTATTAAGTTTCATAAGTAGTGTTGTAGTATTTATTGTAGTATGGCTATATGAAATACATTAATTACATTTTGTATACGTTAACATTATTTTATATATAATCATTGACTAAATTAATTATCATGGGTCGAATTTTTTCAATTATGTTTAGCTTTTTCGCCGAATCATATTGTTTCCTTAATTATTACAAGTGAATAGTACGTTATTTTCTCATTATCATCATGCAAAATTACATTTTTATTTCATTCAGTAATGTCATTGAATCTCGTACATTTATATACTTTTTGTTACAGATGGATGGAGTATAAACATAAACGTAGTTCAGAGCAACAGACTGCTAAGATCGAATTAAACTCGAGTTATAAAACCCTGATTTGTAAAGCGTCAAACACCGTGCGTTAGAAACGTAATTCCGAATGATGCCGAACACTTAGTCTTACCAGATTAATCTTGTTTAATAGGTTATACGTGACACATATTAAACAAAAATGTACATGCATTCATATTGTAGTGACGTTAAATACAGGTCCGTGCGTTCCTACTACTAACGCCAATATGACCATACGATTTACACGAAATTCAGTAATAACTCATTTGAAAGTTGTGCTCAGTTATAAAAACAGTTTTAGTATAGTTTATTAAAATTCTAAATCATACCTATTGTGTTATGTTCCTGAAACAGGATTAAGGAAACCATAACATGCATACAATTCCGTAATGAATCCACACCTGAACCCTTACGGGCGTGCTTGCACATCAATTCAGTGAGAAAATTATTTAATAACTTCAATGTGGTATACAGCATGTGGTTTGTTGTTTTTTATCAAGGTTAGAGTTTCGTTTGAGAACTGCAAAACTGTAATCAAGTAAACACAAATTCCCTGCGTACCTAATCGCATGTGATTACTGTACATAGCGCTGTGTCTGGCATCGCTTTCAATTCATCCCTTACCCGTGAGAGACGACTGTGCAGGCTGCTGTGGCTGGGAACGCTTTCAGTCCCGGACTTACCTGAGAGTGTCGACTGTACAGGTTGCTGTGTATGGGAACGCTTTCAGTCTTACTTAATGACATACCTGAGAGTGACCGCTGTACAGACTGCTTTGTCTTGGAATACGTCTCTATTTATCAAAATCAACATATATTTCCTGCGTTTTCCTTTTTTTTTCAGACCAATCTACAAATTATACATGCGTCAAACACGTATTTAAGAATGCCGTATGATAAGCAAAATGGCACGCGTTTATTTGGTACATTGATTTTAATGGAGACTTGAAGAAAAGAGGAACTTAACGGATATCAATAAGTTAAATGACCAACATATGTTTACATACTTGAATGAAATAGGCATACATGCTGTCTAAGACGTTTTTATATCGGGTTGTGGTCAGGATAGGTTTGCCATGAGGTGCACAAAGTGAGTTTCCGCATTAATTTTCTTATTTAATGCATACAAAGCGATTTGCGCTGATAAAACAGATAGCGTTGCACTTTATATTTTGGCAATATTGTTCCCATTTAACACTATAAATTTAACTAGATTATTCCAAGGTCACATCAAGTAAAAATGGTCAATTTGCTATCAGTGCCTTTTCAGAATTAAGGTCACAATATACTAATTCCAAACCTTTTGTTATTTAATTTTACATATCCAACTGTAGTCAAAAATAAAGTAAACATTTTGAACGTAGGAATCTCCATATTATAACATGTTGTTGACGAGCATTCTATTAAGCTTAATGCATTTAAAACATAAGAAGATAGCCATAAGAAGATAGATCATGAGAAAAAGAAGAAAGAATTTCATACGTTTCAAGTTCGCTGTTTGTTCATGTTATAACAAGAAGTTTTATACTGATGTAACCCGCATTCACGCACGTTTCCCTCTGTAGTTTCCAGTCTTAAAACATAACATTGATTTCTTAGTGAACATCAATACTTCCTCTTTACACAAGTCTACATTAAATAGCATACGAGTGGAATTACTTGAACACATGTCTTCCAGTTTATCAATGTGTGTATACTTGCACATCTCAATTACTTAGTATAATGCTAATTACATTCTCTGAGTTACCCGTACCTAATGGATTCACGTGCCTCTGTGTCTAGGAACGCTTTCAGTCACTTACTAACTACTATTTTGCGTATATTTAGAGAGTAGTGTCTGGGAACGCGTTTAGTCCTTGACTTACCCGAATCTGACGGCTGGACAGGCTGTTGTGCCTAGTAGCGTTAAGTCCTTGACATTCCCGTACGCGACGGATGCACTGGCTGCTGTGTCTACGAGCGCTTTAAGTCCCTGACTAACCGAGAAGGCTGCAAAGGCTGTATTGTCTAGGAGCGCTTTCATTCCTTTACTTACCGGTACGTGACGGTTGAACCAGCTTATGTGTGTAAGAGCGATTTTGGTCCGTTACTTACCTTAACATGAAGGTTGCACAGGCTTCTGTTTCTAGGAGCGGTTTCAGTCAATAACTTACCCTTGTGTGAAGGCTGCACAAGTTGCTGTGTCTGGGAGCGCTTTCGGTCCCTGACTTACCCGTATGTGAAGGCTGCACAGGCTGCGGTGTCTTTGAGTGCTTTCAGTCCCTGACTTACCCGTTCGTGAATGTTTCACAGGCCGCTAAGAGTGCTTTCAGTCCCTGACTTATCCGTAGGTTAAGGCTGCCAAAAGCTACTATGTCGAGGAGTGTTTTAAGTCCCTGATGTACCCGAACGTGAAGGTTGCACATGCTGCTAGAAGCGCTTTTAGTCCCTGACTTACTCGTACGTGAATGTTGCACAGACTACTGTGTCTAGGAGCGCTTTTAGTCCCTGACTTACCCGTATGTGAAGGTTGCACAGGCTACTGTGTCTAGGAGCGCTTTCAGTCCCTGACTTACACGTATGTGAAGGCTGCACATACTACTGTGTCTGGGAGCGCTTTCAGTCCCTGACTTACCCGTATGTGAAGGCTGCACAGACTACTTTGTCTATGAGAGCTTTCAGTCCCTGACTTACCCGTAGGTGAAGGTTGCATAAACTACTGTGTCTAGGAGCGCTTTCAGTCCCTGACTTAACCGTATGTGAAGGCTGCACATACTACTGTGTCTAGGAGCGCTTTCAGTCCCTGACTTACCCGTTTGTGAAGGCTGCACAGACTACTGTGTCTAGGAGCGCTTTCAGTCCCTGATTTATCCGTATGTGAAGGTTGCACAGGCTACTGTGTCAAGGAGCACTTTCAGTCCCTGACTTACCCGTATGTTTAGGCTGCACAGACTACTGTGTCTAGGAGCGTTTTCAGTCCCTGACTTATCCGTATGTGAAGGTTGCACAGGCTACTGTGTCTAGGAGCGCTTTCAGTCCCTGACTTACCCGTATGTGAAGGCTGCACAGACTACTGTGTCTAGGAGCGCTTTATGTCCCTGACTTATCCGTATGTGAAGGTTGCACAGGCTACTGTGTCTAGGAGCGCTTTCAGTCCCTGACTTACCCGTATGTGAAGGCTGCACAGACTACTGTGTCTAGGAGCGCTTTCAGTCCCTGACTTACCCGTATATGAAGTCTGCACAGGCTACTGTGTCTAGGAGCGCTTTCAGTCCCTGACTTACCCGTATGTGAAGGTTGCACAGGCTACTGTGTTTAGGAGCGCTTTCAGTCCCTGACTTACCCGTATGTGAAGGCTGCACAGACTACTGTGTCTAGGAGCTCTTTCAGTCCCTGACTTACCCGTATGTGAAGGTCTCTCGGGCTGCTAGGAGCGCTTTCAGTCCCTGACTTACCCGTACGTGAAGGCTGCACAGACTACTGTGTCTAGGAAAGCTTTCAGTCCCTTACTTACCCGTACGTGAAGGCTGCACAGACTACTGTGTCTAGGAGCGCTTTCAGTCCCTGACTTACCCGTATGTGAAGGCTGCACAGACTACTGTGTCTAGGAGCGCTTTCAGTCCCTGACTTACCCGTATGTGAAGGTTGCACAGGCTACTGTGTCTAGGAGCGCTTTCAGTCCCTGACTTACCCGTATGTGAAGGCTGCACAGACTACTGTGTCTATTAGCGCTTTCAGTCCCTGACTTACCCTTATGTGAAGGTTGCACAGGCTACCGTGTCTAGGAGCGCTTTCAGTCCCTGACTTACCCGTATGTGAAGGCTGCACAGACTACTGTGTCTATGAGCGCTTTCAGTCCCTGACTTACCCGTATTTGAAGGTTGCACAGGCTACTGTGTCTAGGAGCGGTTTCAGTCCCTGACTTACCCGTATGTGAAGGCTGCACAGCCCACTGTGTCTAGGAGCGCTTTCAGTCCCCGGCTTACCCGTATGTGAAGGTTGCACAGGCTACTGTGTCTAGGAGCGTTTTTAGTCCCTGATTTACGCGTATGTGAAGGCTGCACAGACTACTGTGTCTAGGAGCGCTTTCAGTCCCTGACTTACCCGTATGTGAAGGTTGCACAGGCTACTGTGTCTATGAGTGCTTTCAGTCCCTGACTTACCCGTACGTGAAGGTTGCACAGGCTGCAAGGAGTGCTTTTAGTCCTCGACTTATCCGTATGTGAAGGTTGCACAGGTTACTGTGTATAGGAGTGCGTTCAGTACCTGACTTATGCGTACGTGAAGGTTACAGAGGCTGCTTGGAGTGCTCTCAGTCCCTGACGTACCCGTATGTGAAGCTTGTTCGGGCTTCTTAGAGCGCTTTCAGTCCCTGGCATAGCCATACGTGAAGGTTGCACAGGCTACTGTGTATAGGAGTGCTTTCAGATTACGAATTACCCGTACGTGAAGGTTTCACTGGCTGATAGAGCGCTTCAGTCACTGACTTACCCGTACGTGAAGGTTGCACAGGCCACTGTGGCTATGAGTGCTTTCATTCCCTGACCTACCCGTACTTGAAGGTTGCATCGACTCCTAGGAGCGCTTTCAGTCTCTGACTTACCCTTATGTGAAGGTTGCACAGGCTACCGTGTCTAGGAGCGCTTTCAGTCAATGACTTACCCGTATGTGAAGGCTGCACAGACTACTGTGTCTAGGAGCGCTTTCAGTCCCTGACTTACCCGTATGTGAAGGCTGCACAGACTACTGTGTCTAGGAGCGCTTTCAGTCCCTGACTTACCCGTATGTGAAGGTTGCACAGGCTACTGTGTCTAGGAGCGCTTTCAGTCCCTGACTTACCCGTATGTGAAGGCTGCACAGACTACTGTGTCTAGTAGCGCTTTCAGTCCCTGACTTACCCGTATGTGAAGGTTGCACAGGCTACCGTGTCTAGGAGCGCTTTCAGTCCCTGACTTACCCGTATGTGAAGGCTGCACAGACTACTGTGTCTAGGAGCGCTTTCAGTCCCTGACTTACCCGTATTTGAAGGTTGCACAGGCTACTGTGTCTAGGAGCGCTTTCAGTCCCTGACTTACCCGTATGTGAAGGCTGCACAGCCCACTGTGTCTAGGAGCGCTTTCAGTCCCCGGCTTACCCGTATGTGAAGGTTGCACAGGCTACTGTGTCTAGGAGCGTTTTCAGTCCCTGATTTACGCGTATGTGAAGGCTGCACAGACTACTGTGTCTAGGAGCGCTTTCAGTCCCTGACTTACCCGTATGTGAAGGTTGCACAGGCTACTGTGTCTATGAGTGCTTTCAGTCCCTGACTTACCCGTACGTGAAGGTTGCACAGGCTGCTAGGAGTGCTTTTAGTCCTCGACTTATCCGTATGTGAAGGTTGCACAGGTTACTGTGTATAGGAGTGCGTTCAGTACCTGACTTATGCGTACGTGAAGGTTACAGAGGCTGCTTGGAGTGCTCTCAGTCCCTGACGTACCCGTATGTGAAGCTTGTTCGGGCTTCTTAGAGCGCTTTCAGTCCCTGGCATAGCCATACGTGAAGGTTGCACAGGCTACTGTGTATAGGAGTGCTTTCAGATTACGAATTACCCGTACGTGAAGGTTGCACAGGCTGATAGAGCGCTTCAGTCACTGACTTACCCGTACGTGAAGGTTGCACAGGCCACTGTGGCTATGAGTGCTTTCATTCCCTGACCTACCCGTACTTGAAGGTTGCATCGACTCCTAGGAGCGCTTTCAGTCCCTGACTTACCCTTATGTGAAGGTTGCACAGGCTACCGTGTCTAGGAGCGCTTTCAGTCCCTGACTTACCCGTATGTGAAGGCTGCACAGACTACTGTGTCTAGGAGCGCTTTCAGTCCCTGACTTACCCGTATTTGAAGGTTGCACAGGCTACTGTGTCTAGGAGCGCTTTCAGTCCCTGACTTACCCGTATGTGAAGGCTGCACAGCCCACTGTGTCTAGGAGCGCTTTCAGTCCCCGGCTTACCCGTATGTGAAAGTTGCACAGGCTACTGTGTCTAGGAGCGTTTTCAGTCCCTGATTTACGCGTATGTGAAGGCTGCACAGACTACTGTGTCTAGGAGCGCTTTCAGTCCCTGACTTACCCGTATGTGAATGTTGCACAGGCTACTGTGTCTATGAGTGCTTTCAGTCCCTGACTTACCCGTACGTGAAGGTTGCACAGGCTGCTAGGAGTGCTTTTAGTCCTCGACTTATCCGTATGTGAAGGTTGCACAGGTTACTGTGTATAGGAGTGCGTTCAGTACCTGACTTATGCGTACGTGAAGGTTACAGAGGCTGCTTGGAGTGCTCTCAGTCCCTGACGTACCCGTATGTGAAGCTTGTTCGGGCTTCTTAGAGCGCTTTCAGTCCCTGGCATAGCCATACGTGAAGGTTGCACAGGCTACTGTGTATAGGAGTGCTTTCAGTTCACGAATTACCCGTACGTGAAGGTTGCACTGGCTGATAGAGCGCTTCAGTCACTGACTTACCCGTACGTGAAGGTTGCACAGGCCACTGTGGCTATGAGTGCTTTCATTCCCTGACCTACCCGTACTTGAAGGTTGCATCGACTCCTAGGAGCGCTTTCAGTCCCTGACTTACCCGTAGGTGAAGTTTGCACCGGCTACTGTGTCTAGAAGTGCTTGGAGTCCCTGACTTACCTGTATGTGAAGGTTGCACAGGCGGAAAAGAGCGCTTATAGTTCTTGACTTATCCGTTAAGGTTGCACAGGCTACTGTGTATAAGAGTGCGTTCAGTTCCTGACTTACCTGTATGTGAAGGTTGCTCGGGCTTCTAAACGCGCTTTCAGTCTCTGGCTTACCTATAAGTGAAGGTTGCCCAGGTAATTGTTTCTACGAGTGGTTTCAGTTCCTGACTTACCCGTACGTTAAGGTTGCACTTGCTGCTAGAAGCGCTTCAGTCACTGACTTACCCGTACGTGAAGTTTGCACAGGCTAATGTGTCTATGAGTGCTTACAGTCCCTGACCTACCCTACTTGAAGGTTGCACCGAGTGTTAGGAGCGCTTGGAGTCCCTGACTTCCCCGTATGTGAAGATTGCACAGGCTACTGTGTATAGTAGTGCTTTCAGTCTCTGACGTACCCGGCGTATGTGAAGGTTGCACAGGCAATACTATAGGAGCGCTTTTAGTCCCTGATTCATACGTACGTGAAGGTTGCACTGGCTGCTAGATGCGCTTCAGTCCCTAACTTACCGGTATGTGAAGGTTGCACAGGCTACTTTGTCTAGGAGCGCTATCAGTCCCTGACATACCCGTATGTGAAGGTTGCACAGGCTACTGTGTCTAGGAGTGCTTTCGTTCCCTGACATACCCGTATTTGAAGGTTGCTCGGGCTGCTAAGAGCGCTTTCAGTCCTTGACTTACCCGTACGTGAAGGTTTCACAGGCTACTGTGTCTACGAGTGTTTTCAGTCTCTGACTTACCCATACGTGAAAGTTGCACTGGCTGCTAGAAGCGCTTCAGTCACTGACTAACCGGTGTGTGACGGTTGCACAGGCTACTGTGTCTAGGAGTGCTATTAGTCCCTGACCTACCCGAACGTGCTGCTAGGAGCGCTTTTAGTCACTGACTAATCCGTATGTAAAGTTTGCACTGGCTGCTAAGGGCGCGCTTCGTCGCTGATTTACCCGTACGTGAATGTTGCACAGGCTTCTGTGTCTAGGAGTGCTTTCAGTTCCATAACGTGAAGGCTGCACAGGCTACTAGGAGCGTGTTCAATCCCTAACTTTCCCGTATGTGAAGCCTGCACAGGCTGCTAGAAGCGCTTTCAGTTTTTGACTTACCCGTACGTAAAGGAAGCACAGGCCACTGTGTCTAGGGGTGCTTACTTGCCCGTACATGATTTACCCTCGAGATGATAGTACAGGCTGATGTGGACTGGAACACTTTCATTCCAATGCTTACCCGTGAGTGACGGCCGTACAGGTTGTTGTATCTTTGGGCGCTTTCAGCCCCTGTCTAACCTGAGAGTGACGACTGTACAGGCTGCTGTGTCCTGGAACGCTTTCAGTCTGTGATGTGGCTCGATCGATGCCTCCTTCTGCCATTTTTAATCGGCTGTGTGTGCATAATTGTATTCAAACATTTAATTACAATAAAAAGACAAGAGAGGTGACATGTTAGCCCGAATACTCAATATCGTAAGAGATAAAATATAGCCCTAACCCAATATATTAACATCGGCCTTATGCCAATTTGGTTATGTGTGAAAGGATCCAAATGTCCGCGAAATAGTCGATAGAGCCGTATTAGTGCGTTCAATTTCTACACAATACAAAACAATTTCGCAATAAATACATGGAATCCCCAGTAGGTTTTGTATTTTTGAATTTTAGGCGTGTCCAAACCTGATTATCGATACAAGAAATGCCTAATATTCATGTTTCATGATTGTCATTTAAAAATATAGATTTTCGAACTCAAAAATAGTTATGCAAATTAATACAAAACATAGTAAAAAAGACAATGAAAAGTTACAATCGTAATTAATACATGTACTTTTGAAAGTGAGTCTGCACTTTCGATTTCAATATTCGTTCAATACTTAAACACACATTCTTGAGAGAGTTAATATTATCGAGATAAACATTTTACATTATTGTGTCAAAACAACGAAACTAAATTGTAATATATTAAAGTAACCATTTAATAGTATTCAAATGTTTACTCATTACAAATGAACCTACCATCAGTGTAATCACTCCATGAATGCGAGCAGTAGTAATGACTAATGTATAACATACAATCTATTAATAGCGTTTGCGTCACACTAAAAAATAATTTATTGACCGGCATGAAATAATCAACCTCGACTATCTCCGGAATGTTCTTCAGACCGAGAGTTTTATGGATATTTAACTTGTCAAATACAATATTTTCATTGTAATACATTTTCGTAGATCCATTCAATATTGCATTTTCGTTTGATCTTAAATTCTTGGATTTTTATAATGTTAAAATAAAACTACACTCGTGATACATCGGCTATCTCCGGACTCCTCCGTAAGATAGGCAGATTTAAGGAATAAATCGTCTGCTGATTAACAAGGGAGAGTTCACTTGCACGGATGATAACAACGCAATAGTATAATATTACGCGTGTTTATATTCACCGTTGTTTATTGAGTTCAAAATAACTAAAATTGTTGTTTATTGGCTGCTCAATGTTTACTCTCCGCGCTTGATCGCGCTTCGACTGTCAAAACATTCGGTTTAATTGAGCAGAACAGTCGGTATCTCAAGCAAGTTTCTGATTGCTGCTGAAGAACGCTAACAGTTTAACTATTTTGTCAATTAAACAAAACATGAAAAGGCCCATTCAAGAGCACCCATGCGACGTTTGGCTCGTGACTTCAAAATAATTGAGCTTTGCTCTGGGAAAACGGGGTTTAATAAGTGTACGTAGAATGTGTCGTCTGTGCCTGTGCAGTCTAATCATGGATGAAAACTGTACACCGCAATTCATTTTTTGTTTGGATTAAAAATTCGTTTTTTTTCAACGAAATTCATTCACTATGTTTTAAACTTAGCCTTTTAAAAAGCAAGAAAAGTCAATGATTTTGAAAAAATCTAACCTAACCCTAAAATTCATTTTTTATAAACTAATATGTACTTGTCAAAACATAGTCTTACCACCCAATAAAAAGAAAAGTCATCCCGAATTAAGCAGTTAACATCTGTATGTTACTCCAAACCTGAATGAGCAAGAGAAAATGTGACCGATCTGTTCGGAGAGAATGCTTCAGTATAGGGATTATACACGTTTTCGAGGGCATGATCATCTGCGGGCGCTCGAAAAATCCGTTTCTGCCCGAGTGCTCAAACGGATTTTGAGAGCGCCCGCAGATGATCATGTCAGATAAAATTTTATTTTCGCTATTATTGTATAAAAAAATTCACACATTCCAAAATAAATTAAAATAACATTGAATAACATTGAAAACAATATGTCTTGTTCATTTGACATCGACAAAATAATTAGATTATTTCATATGCCGTCATACAGTTCAAGGTTGTGTTTTACATATGCGTGCGTCATTTAGTGTATAAAGTTTTAATCGTCGAATTACCGGACATAGATCTACTAGTAATGTATGTGCAATATATAATGTATCAATTTGTTTACAACAAGTATTCATTTTTTTATTTGGCCTCATGTTAAACGGTATTTCACCGTCTCTTGTGTTATGCCGTGGTATACATTTGTCGCGTTATGCAAACATGGGTCTTATGCCATATGCGACCAGCGTAGCTTAAGTTAAGTCTGCACATTGGCGCAGTCTGAAAATGAGCTATTATTTACGCTATTTCCACGAAACCTTGATCGATGTTATAGCGGACTGTGTAGCTCCAACCAGACTTCGCGAAGGCACCGCTCACCATCATGGATCTTGCATCCTCTTTTAAGACACACTTTTATATAAATTAAAATTTCTAAATCAAAATTAATTAAACCGGCAAAACTTATTCCAAGTTTAAACACGTGCATTGTTTTTATTCACTTAAAAACGCGACTATTTTACACATGATAACATATATATAAATGTGTTCAATCAGTAAAGGGCTACCCCCCGTTCACACATAGCTGCGACTTTATGACGATATTTCCGATCAAGCCACGATCTGAAAAAAAAGGATCGAGGCCGATCGGATTCTTAATCGAGCAATTTGGAAAAGAATGGTTTTCATTTCGACCGTTCTACGATGCTCCTACGTCAAACGCTTACTGCGTTTACTGCCGCGACATTCACAATCATACTACGACGCTACTCAGAGCTTTTACTGCGCTTTTACTACGATCATGAAGATCTCTCCACGATGCTTGCGCGCTGCCTGTACGATTTCGGCACTTCTACTACGCTCTTTTTATGACTCTACACCGATTCTTGTTGACCACGATCCCGTTACGCTTGTTTTGAGCATGTTCAAAATAAGCGTGGCGAGAGCGTAGAGATCTCCGATCATGGAGACTCTACCACGATCATACTGCGCTTATGAAGATTCTACTACGTTTCTCCTGCGATTTGTCACGTTCGGCCACGTTTTCAGCCACACTTAGATCGTAGTAGAAGCGGCGTCTATGTGTGAACGGGATTTTGACTTTCCTATATTCTTACTAAAATGACGACAATAAACTGTTGAGTAAATATATTTGAATCATGGATTGGATGGAATTGCACAGAAATACAAGAACATCTCGCAAGAATGAGGCTCTATCAAAGATATTCGTGCAATTCAATGCAAGTTAACATATTTAAGGTTTCTCGTATTTATTGCTATCTCTTTGAATCAAATAGTTCATACCGTATACATATGAAACTGCCTCGGTTGAAACGGTATAACATTAATTTGCGTAAAGTTTCGCCCCAGATTAGCCTGTGAAGCATGCATAGGCTAATCAGGGATGACGCTTTCCTGCGTTTAAGCTACGAAAATACTGCCTTTAAATGAAAAATGCCATAACGCAGACTGCACAGGCTAGTCTGGTACGACACTTAACTTGCATGCATTTAGTTCGGTTTTCCCAAAGATAGGTAAATATTTATGCTTCAAGACTGGTTATAGAACACTAATTGCGATAAATGAATGACTCAACATCACAGCGTGCATATGTTTGACTAACAAACAACGGAAGCTTTTTCGGTATTTGGCAGACATCGTTTGCTATTGCCATATTTGGACGATACAAATCAGACATGCTTGCATTGTATAGTTCAAGATATGAAAAGTTCATTGTCTTTGTTTAATGAATGATATTTATATCATATCAATAGCATTTACATGAATATAATCTTAATTGTGTTGTACAGGGTGATTTAACCCACAATTTCTCTACATGTAAAATGCCATATTTCCGCACGTCCCAGGCAGGAAGATTATTTATAATCATGAAAACATCCCCACCCACCAATTGTTACTTTACAAAGAGATTCCTGAGTTTTTATCTTTCAACACTGCGAATATATGACAGTCGACGTCATCAATGTTTAAACACGTAAATGTTCGTACTTCTGTTGGAAAACATATATTTGTAATTTTAATCTCTCTATATAGCAAAAACATCCCGTACCATGTGCATGTTAACTAAATTATTAAAATAAAAGAATTCTCTGTTTATACTAATAAAGGTATAACTACCGTAATATCATAGGCTAACGTGTGCCTTCAGTGTGGTTCGGCGTATGGAGTTACATTGATGTACGCAGTAGTGTAAAGAGGAACAGATGTGTGTAACGTAACATATACAACTATGATTACAAAATTTGAATACAGAATATAAATATAATTAAATAACACACATTAATAGTATTATTACTTATTTTCTTAATTAAACATATAAGCATGTATAACATTTTGCATAATTATTGAATGTTCTGTAAGATAATATAAAATACTTATTTTCTTATTTTTTATAAATACCATTTTTTAAATTTCGGATAAAGAAAGGTTAATGTACATGTATATCGTACGATGGACAATTTGTCCATAGGCTTAGCTCGAGGATGAAATGTCAAATTGGTGTACACATCGTAAGATAATGTTGTGCATTTCCTTTAAATTAGACAACAGATATGTACATTACTTGGATGAGCAAGTGAACAGTCGTTGAATATGGCATGCCTGTCAAATTATGAGTTTTTAAGATGAGTGAAATTATGCACTGGGACAATTGCGACTAGGTTTTTATAGAAGTCAGTACACACTATACAAGCCGGGATGTAGTTTCATAATTTGTTATTATCACGGGCGAATCCCGTTTACGGTTTCGCTAGTCTCTTGTTGATTATAATAATACCCGACTTTGGAAAGTATTTGTTCTAAGATTTAAGGAGATCAATAAAAATTTGTCTATGTGTTAACATCGTTATTCAATTGCATAAAACAACACATAGGTAGTTTGCAATTAGGTTTAAGTGTTCCGTGAAGTAGTAATACTTATAACGATTTAGGAACTCATAATGACGTATTAATGCAGTCAGCTATACGTAATTGTCGATTGTTGTGTGTGCTTAAGACTTCTTTAAGGATTGCACTTAACACTGGTCAAGAGAAGTATATGTAATTGTTTTTGTCTTAAAGCTGATAAAATTACATCTACCAGCGTTTCCAAATAATTTCCATCCTTCAGAGATGTAACTTTAAGTACTGGTAAATCAGTTATGCCCGTAGGCAAAAAAAAATCCTGTTTTAAAAATAATACTTTCCTTCACACGTAAATTCGTTACGTTATATTTTGGGCGAAAATGAGCAATTTTTCTTCGTCATCGTCCGATCTGATTGTGTTAAATCTTTTGATTGGTCAACCCACTTAATACACGTAAATAAATTCCCCACGAATAATAGTGAGTGTACAGTACTTTATGGGTTTTAATCACTTTAGTTTTTTCTACAAGAATATGTGTTTTATGAATGCATATCTCACCCTGTTGTGCACTTTGGTTGAAATGGGATCATTATAAGCAACAGCCATATCGGTCGAGCTCTGGGAAAGCGGAGCTTAATGCATATGCTTAAAGTGTCGTCCCATATTAGCCTGTGCAGTCCGCTATTTACTGCCTAAGCTACAAAACATGCCGCTTTTTTCGTTTCAAGGAAGTTCAAACTTAAATTAGGCGGTCAGTGCGGGCTGCACATGTTAATATCGGACGACACTTTACGCAATTGCATTCATCCCCGTTTTCCCAGAATGAAGCTGATATATAAATACGAGCGCTGCGTGTGATGGTAAAAATATCACGGCGGACGGCTAAACATATTTTATTCCAAATGTTGTGAAGGTCAATGTATAAGGGTCCGACGATAAGGGTAGCTTAGGCATTGTAATCCGTGACATGTCGTGTTTATAGAGAATATTATGTGAGTTTTGGATAAAGATCAATTGTATCATGCGAGGCTTAGGACCATGGTAGCGCGAGGCTTATTTCTTCCCTTTTCCAATTAATTAATATCAAATAATGCATTTTTTCACGATGTTGTTTTACCGAAGTTGACATAAACAGATTCTCCAAATTTTTGGAAAACTTCCGAATTTAATCCGATATGAAAAAAAGCGAAAGTATATAGTATATAGCTCAAGTTTATACGATCGTTGTTATACTTTCGATTTTCATCTGGTAATAGTATAAAATGCGTTTCAGATTTTCAGAAATAAACTTTAAACTTGAGAACGTTGTGTTGTTTATATCCTGTTTGTATATATGATACCGATCCTACACTGTACATTTGATTAATGTACAATAAAACCGATCGTTCGTAAAAGATGACTGTGCAGTGTGTTAACGTAACACATAACCATTATACGATAATATTAAGATTGTATTTTATTTTAATAGAACAAGTTGAAGCCTGTATTTGCAAATAACATTAACCGAGACGTTACACTTTTAGAGAATCCATGTTTTCTTGTTACACTATGAATATACAACTATGCATGTATAGTCTTGTATATCTGGTCTTACCAGTACAACCACATAGACATTAATTCTTTTCATGTCAAAATACGTGACTTTTTATGACTAAAAATGTCTACTATGATTTATTTCTATACCATGATATACATGAAACGGCAACAATTGCGATAAACAGACGTTTTAGTAAGACACTTCTGAACAAATGAACGTCTCAAGACATTTGTGTAACCTCGTGACATCAGAGTTTGATATGTATTCGTTTAGATGCCTATATGAAATTATTACACACACATAAACATACAATAGAAGTCAGAATTTATGTACTTCAAGTGTAAATAGACGATCTGAAACATGATTACGCATTACAACTTAGAGAAAGAATCTACGTACATCAAATAAAATACACAATGAAGACACCTTCTTCCGCAAAGAAAGTGCCTCCAAGCTAATTGAATTTGTTTTGTTCCAAATAAAGAAAAACTATATTCGAGAAAGAGGCAACGCCTTATTTTAAATTTCGCGACGAAAAAATTATAATGTTTCCTTTTTATTTTATTTTCAAACAATGCTCGAGATTCTCAATAAACATCAACATAAACATCAATCAACATCAATAGCTTTAATGCCTAATTTGCTTTGTGTTCCTTGTGCTCTCCGGTTGGTGTTCTAAAGATTAGGCAATTCATTTATTCAGAGTGTGTTTATTGTTACCAACAGAGTTTACGTCAAAGGGTAAATGGACTGTATTGCAAGATCTTCCGACCATCAAGCTACTTTATAAGCATTTCAATAAACTCGGATGCCGGAAAGAAATTGACGTTTCAACATTCGCGTTAACGTGAAAACAACATATATACTTAAAATAAGCCGCGCTCCGAGAAAACCGGACTTAATTATTGTGCGTAACATATCGCCCAGATACGGCCATTGAAGTCGCAATACAGTTTATGCAGACAATGTCATCTTTTATAAGACTACATAGTCTAACTTTTGACGATACTTTAAGCACACGCATGAAGCCCGGTTTTCTCAAGGCGCGTCTCAAATTCATTGTTGGTATAGCTTAAATAAATTATTTCATTGGTACAATTGTTACACGAATTGCTGCTTTTTTAACTGTCACCACAGTGGATTTGTTTAATGTACAATTTCATATCAAACATGAATGAAACAATACTATTGTAAACTTATACAATTACAAATTTAATTATCAAAACTAAGAATGCATACATTTTATGAATGTAAATATTTGCACTACTCATTAAAACATTAAATACAGACTTTCCAAAGGAACGCAAATCGAATATATGTTTTCAAACTTTGATAGATAGTAAAATAGGTGGATAGATATATAGACAGATAGACAGACAGATAGATAGATAGATAGAAAGATAGATAGATGGATGGATGGATGGATGGATGGATGGATGGATGGATGGATGGATGGATGGATGGATGGATGGATGGATGTATGGATGGATGGATGGATGGATGGATGGATGGATGGATGGATGGATGGATGGATGGATGGATGGATGGATGGATGGATGGATGGATGGATGGATGGATGGATGGATGGATGGATGGGTGGGTGGGTGTTTGGGTGGGTGGGTTGGGTGGATGGATGGATGGATGGATGGATGGATGGATGGATGGATGGATGGATAGATGGATAGATAGATAGATTGGAAGCAGGCTCTTATTGATTGATTTTTAAAACTGTAGTTTCTTCATATTACCAGTTGAATGTTTTTGGCCGATTCTCATCTTAAAGCGGGTATATACGATTTTGCCAAATAATTATGAATTTATATAAACTGTGTAAAAAACTTATTATATGTATATATTTCAATTTAAATTAAAATAAAAGTTAAGAAGAACATGTGTCGAAAAATGCGAAATAAGCCAGATATTTAATTCTGAAATTGAAAACGGCTGTACAGCCGAATTCGCCAGCATGTATACCATACATGTACGATATGCATCTAAACTTACGAGGGGTGTTCCTGAAGTTCGTGGATTTTCGCTATAACTTTCATTTGGTAACACAAATGGACAAACAAATAGCATGTTAAGAATATTTCGTCCTTTCCAAATCTACTCTCCAAATATCATGGAAATACATAAAACAATAAATAAATATCAGAGATTTAAACATGTGCACAATGCGCACACCGACGCACGTGTAACGTTTCTGTTCAACGTCAATGACGTTATGAAGTTAACAACTGTCAAATCTTTTCCACATAATCACCTCCAACGCGAATGCACTTTATGTGTCGGGAAATCCACTTGTCAAAAGTGTCTCTATACCAGTAAGCGTCAAAAGACGACACGATTCGCTTTGCTGCAACTGTAAGTTCCTGTTCACTTGCAAAGCGAATAACGCGCAACTGTGATTTAACTTCCGGGAAGATGCGAAGTCCATAGGGGCCAAATCCGGGCTGTAAGGAGGACTTAGGCGCTGTAATGTGAAATTTGCCGTAAATTTTGTTTATCAACGACATTTAAACCAAATTTAAATTGGCGTAACGCTCATACTTATAATAAAATACACGCGTGCGCCGCATGCCGTTACTGAGGTCTCTATGGCAACGCCTTTCAAACGCGCTTTATGGAATTCATGCATTTTTAGCTTATATATAAAGTCCGTGATAATTGGTTTGTATAATATGTACATTTCATTGACTTTTACCAGCAAACTAATAAGTTATAGCGAAAATCCACGAACTTCTGGAACACCCCTCGTAGTTTAACGGTTTATAATACAAAGACGAATGCTTCGGTTATTGTAGGACAATATGTACGTCACTATCGGCTCGGGGCGCTAATTTGTCTTTGCTGCATTTTATGAAATTTAATGTATAATTTTTCTTGCCTATTTTGCGTTATTGTAACATATTTTATCAATATATTACAATTAAACACATATAAAAAATCGTATATACCCGCTTTAATCGTGCACCTGTCAAATCTGAAGTATTTCCAAAAAGTAAAGTTAATCGGATTTTATTGTCATGTATATTTAAATATCCTAAAGAATATTGTTCAAAGAACATATAATTGTTCACAATGACATCGCAAAATATGACAAGCAAAATGTTTACCAATGCATACAATTAAAATTGCATAATCTTACGACGTTAGTTTTTTAATATAAGGTCTTAATATATATGTATGAATATTAGTTCTCGATCGATTCCGAGAAAATGCTGAGAACCCTTCTTCGGTAGAGATCGGAACTCCTAATCACTAGGTGATTACCCGCACATTTTAACGTGTAATCGATATACTCTGATTAAATATAATACATACCAGATTAAACAAATTAAAGATGGGCGACAAAATATTGTAACAAATAATTGTGTACTTTGTTTATCATTTCAATGCATTATTTCGTTTCAATAGTACGAAGTAATACGTTTAACCTATACTATGAATAGTGTCACGCACCATATACGCATTGCTACCTTCAATCCTAAGATTTTACAATGACACGTTATTATTTAAGTGCACAAATATAAATTTGAATGAGACATACCAACATGTACTAAAAAGGATGAGTACCTTCACTGTCAAAGTCATACTGGAAAAACAAATATCACAATCCAATACTGGACACTTTATTTTGAAGTTAGCAGGTGTCCGTATACTTGAGCCGCGTCAACTGAAAATGGTTCTTAATGCCAAATGAGGCCAGCGGAACTACATACTAGCATATGCCTTCGCGCAGTCTGCTCATGCGCTATTTTGTTCGCTACTGAGATCAGGAGACCTTAATGGACTTCATATGGGACAGTGTAGCTCCTGACCAGACTTCGCTAATCATACAAAGATCGTAATTACTTATTCCAAAATCAAGTCAAGTTGACACTTTGAGCTCAAACATTGAAGGACTCAATTAATTTATACTCCAAATGTAGCTTGGCTTAATACCCCGATGCATTTACGGCTTTTAAAAAAACTTAAAATACATGTATGCAAGGCTCGATATGGTATGACCAGTCATGACTTAAATTAACCCAAAACACATGACGACATTTTTAAGTTAATTCTCATCGGCAAACAACCCAAGACGAAAATACATATTTATCGTCTGTATAATAATCACACCGTAAGTTTACATACTTTTTGACTGACTTGGTCTTATGAACATATTGAAAGTTTAAAGTAGCTACCTTCACACAGTCCACTTCTATGAATAAACACGTAGAACACAAATTTGCGTCACCTTGCATTTAAAGTTGGACGCAGGAATCGTTCTAGCATTTGTAGTTAGTTTAACTCACTTGGAATCACAATATTATCTTAATAAACGTAAATTAATCAGCGTCGACAGCCTGGTTTAGTGGCATTTTGTTGAAGTACTCCTCACACTGCGTCACTCATATGTATCCTCATCTCCTGCTGGATGATATCCAAGTCAAACCACTTTCCTGTCTTATCTCATATTGGAGGTATATGATAAACACATCCAGCTTCATCATAATAATTCACTTAATTCAATATTAAACTAATATTCTCAATAAAAAATCAAACATATCATAAACAGCAGAGCCTTCAGTGTTCATCCGTTGAGCCACCTCCATTAGTAGCTCTTCTTTACGTCTCGCTATCGCATGCAGTATAGCACCATGTTTATTAACCTCTCCGTTCCCATATATACATTTCACGTGTCTGTTAAGCTCCTCTAGGAACAGCATTTCGAGCTCCATCCTTGTCTTGCTGAACCACAACATCGGCTCTGGGGACGCGACGATGGCCTGTCGTATCTTCGGCAATCTCAGAATTACATTTGGACCTTCCGCCATCATGTCCGTTATATCTGCTACCCATTTACTTTGCTGCTTATCTTGCAAACCACTTGCTGCCATTAAATTTCTTTCCGGGATCATGTAGTATGCCAGTTGTTGTGTGACAATAGCAGTCTTAAGGTCGCTCAGTCCGTCATGTAGCCAGTATAAAAAACTGCGTTTATAAAAGTTATGATGTGGGTTATTCTCAGCTTGCCAAAGTACTATATTTTTAATCACGTATGATGTAACTTCTTTCTTACAAGGCTTAAGAACATCTTTGAGAATCATTTTAAGCATAACATACACTTGCGTTTGTGTGCTATTAAGATTGTTTACAAGTTCTGTCTCACCAGTGTTAAAGCACATCCTCCATTCCATGTGCTTGTACTCACTTCCCTTAAACCCGACTGGGGTTAGGTAGGCCCCTAATGATACGACTTTCTGAACAATAACTGGTGACGGCCAATGACGGGTTCTGGAAGCCCATCTTTGTAAGAAGCTGGGGCAGTGACAGCGTAGTGCGAGTACTCTGTCTACATGGCATACACCCTCAATTGTCCCC
This sequence comes from Dreissena polymorpha, assembly GCF_020536995.1. NCBI lineage: Eukaryota > Metazoa > Mollusca > Bivalvia > Myida > Dreissenidae > Dreissena > Dreissena polymorpha. The sequence goes on from NC_068365.1 coordinate 510,863, forward strand.
GGTATCGACGGCCCCGCTCTCTCATGATCCACTGCTTCTGATTGTGTAAATAATGCCGAACATTCGTCTAGGAATAAACTACTACTAAGTAGAACGGCTCCATATCCATTATCACACAGGGAATTACAAATTGGTTCAAACCGTGTATGCGCTGGTCTCTCTTGTAACAGTCTGCAATGTCCTGGATATACGCGTGTATTCATCCTAAACACGTCTATGTCGTCAGGTATGGTGTGAAGGTTGATACCAGCTTCCACACAGAGGACACCCTTCAACACGTCCAAAAAGTCCCAGTCGCTTTCAAAATAGCAGGTCAGTCCCTCTGCCTTGCTTCCTGCTGTAATATTAACGTTCGTACTTGATCGTATATATTGAGGCCTATCCAACTCCCTGTATTTTTTAACCCGCCATCTTCTCATCTCCTCGCCGTATCCCAGCCGTGTCATTATAGTACATATTTCCATGGACATATTTTCGACATGATTCTTAAAATACAAAAGCACAATATAAATGTTAATTTACGAAGAGTATTTAATTATATTTCCACTATAAATTATTAAATACACGTTCCATACATTGGTAAAAATGTAGTTTCAGATATTGTTTATGTTTCAGTTATTCATACAAAGTGCGAAGAGCTTTCTAATTTTTTTAAATAACATAAGAAATAGAACGAGTTAAAATAAATGCATACATCATTTGTATCTGCATTTCATGTTGCGTATTTTATTAAGTTTCATAAGTAGTGTTGTAGTATTTATTGTAGTTTGGATATTTGAAATATATTAATTACATTTTGTATACGTTAACATTATTTTATATATAATAATTGACTAATTTAATTATCATAGGTTGATTTTTTTTCAATGATGTTTAGTTTTTCCACCGAATCATATTGTTTCCTAAATTATAACAAGTGAATAGTACGTGATTTTCTCATTATCATCATGTAAAATTACATTTTTTTTTCATTCAGTAGTGTCATTGAATCTCGTACATTTATATACTTTTGTTAAAGATGGATGGAGAATAAACATAAACGTAGTTCAGAGCAACAGACTGGTAAAATTGAATTAAACTCGAGTTATAAAACCCTGATTTGTAAAGCGTCAGGCACCGTGCGTTTGAAACGTAATTCCGAATGATGCCGAACACTTAGTCTTACCACATTAATCTTGTTTAATAGGTTATACGTGACACATCTTAAACAAAAATGTACATGCATTCATATTGTAGTGACGTTAAATACAGTTCCGTGCGTTCCTACTACTAACGCCAATATGACCATACGATTTACACGAAATTCAGTAATAACTCATTTGAAAGTTGTTCTCAGTTATAAAAACAGTTTTAGTATAGTTTATTAAAATTCTAAATCATAACATTGTGTAATGTTCCTGAAACAAAATAAAGGAAACCATTACATGCATAAAATTCCGTTATGAATCCACAACTGAACCCTAACGGTCGTGTTTGCACAATTAATCCAGTGGGAAAATTATTTAATAACTTCAATGTGGTATAAAGCATGCGGTTTGTTGTTTTCTATCAAGGTTAGAATTTCGTTTGAGAACTGCAAAACTGTAATAAAGTAAACACAAATCCCCTGCGTACCTAATCGCATGAGATTACTGTACATAGCGCTGTGTCTGGCATTGCTTTCAATTCATCCCTTACCCGTGAGAGACGACTGTGCAGGCTGCTGTGACTGGGAACGCTTTTAATCCCGGACTTACCTGAAAGTGTCGACTGTACAGGTTGCTGTGTATGTGAACGCTTTCAGTCTTACTTAATGACCTACCTGATAGTGACCGCCGTACATACTGCTTTGTCTTGGAATACATCTCTATTTATAAAAATCAACATATATTTGCTGCGTATGCATTTTTTCAGACCGATCTACAAATTATACGTGCGTCAAACACGTATTTTCGAAGGCCGTATGATAAGCAAAATGGCACGCGTTTATTCGGTACATTGATTTTAAGGGAGACTTGAAGAAAAGAGGAACCGAACGGATATCAATAGGTTAAATGACCAACATATGTTTACATACTTGAATGAATTAGGCATCCATGCTGTCTAAGACGTTTTTATATCGGGTTGTGGTCAGGATAGGTTATCTATGAGATGCACAAAGTGAGTTTACGCATTAATTTTCGTAGTTAATGCATACAAAGCGATTTGCGCTGATAAAACAGCTAGCGTTGCACTTTATATTTGAGCAATATTGTTCCCATTTAACACTATAAACTTAACTAGATTATTCCAGTGTCACATCAAGTAAAAATTGTCAATTTGCTATCAGTGCCTTTTTAGTATTAAGGTCACAATATACTAATTTCAAACCTTTTGTTATTTAATTTAACAAATCCAACTGTAGTCAGAAATAAAGTCAACATTTTGAACGTAGGAATCCCCATATTATAACATGTTGTTAACGAGCATCCTATTAAGCTTTATGCATTTAAAACATAAGAAAATAGATCATGAGAAGGAGAAGAAAGAATTTCATACGTTTCCAAGTTGGCTGTTTGTTCATGTTTTTACCAGAAGTTTTAAACTGTTGTAACCAGCATTCGCGCACGTTTCCCTCTGTACTTTCCAGTGTTAAAACATAACATTGATTTTTTTTAGTGAACATCAATACTTCCTCTATACACAAGTCTACATTAAATAGCATACGAGTGGAGTTAATTGAACACATGTCTTCCAGTTTATCAATGAGTGCTTTCAGTCCCTGACTTACCCGTACGTGAAGGTTGCACAGGCTGCAATAATTGCTTTTTGTCCTCGACTTATCCGTACGTGAAGGTTGCACAGGCTGCTAGAAGTGCTCTCAGTCCCTGACTTACCCGTGTGTGAAGGTTGCACAGGCTACTGTGTCTAGGAGTGATTTCAGTTCATGAATTACCCGTACGTGAAGGTTGCACTGGCTGATAGGAGCGCTTCAGTCACTGACTTACCCGTACGTGAAGGTTGCACAGGCTACTGTGGCTATGCGTGCTTTCAGCTCTGACCTACCCGTACTTGAAGGTGGCACCGACTACTAGGAGCGCTTTCAGTCCCTGACTTACCCGTATGTGAAGGTTGCACCAGCTGCTGTGTCTAGGAGTGCTTGGAGTCCCTGACTTACCTGTATGCGAAGGTTGCACAGGCGGACAAGAGCGCTAATAGTTCTTGACTTATCCGTACGTGAAGGTTGCACAGGCTACTGCATATACGAGTGCGTTCAGTTCCTGACTTACCCGTATGTGAAGGTTGCTCGGGCTGCTTAACGCGCTTTCAGTCTCTGGCTTACCTATACGTGAAGGTTGCCCAGGTAACTGTTTCTACGAGTGGTTTCAGTTCCTGACTTACCCGTACGTGAAGGTTGCACTTGCTGCTAGAAGCGCTTCAGTCACTGAATTACCCGTACGTGAAGTTTGCACAGGCTACTGTGGCTATGAGTGCTTTTAGTCCCTGACCTACCCGTACTTGAAGGTTGCACCGACTACTAGGAGCGCTTTCAGTCCCTGACTTACCCGTATTTGAAGGTTGCACCGGCTACTGTGTCTAGGAGTGCTTGGAGTCCCTGACTTACCTGTATGTGAAGGTTGCACAGGCGGACAAGAGCGCTTATAGTTATTGACTTATCCGTACGTGAAGGTTGCACAGGCTACTGTGTATAAGAGTGCGTTCAGTTCCTGACTTACCGGTATGTGAAGGTTGCTCGGGCTGATTAACGCGCTTTCAGTCTCTGGCTTACCTAAACGTGAAAGTTGCCCAGGTAACTGTTTCTACGAGTGGTTTCAGTTCCTGACTTACCCGTACGTGAAGGTTGCACTTGCTGCTAGAAGCGCTTCAGTCACTGACTTACCCGTACGTGAAGTTTGCACATGCTAATGTGTCTATGAGTGCTTACAGTCCTTGACATACCCTACTTGAAGGTTGCACCGACTGCTAGGAGCGGTTGGAGTCCCTGACTTACCCGTATGTGAAGGTTGCACAGGCTACTGTGTATAGGAGTGCTTTCAGTCCCTGACATACCCGTATGTGAAGGTTGCACAGGCTACTGTGTCTAGGAGTGCTATTAGTCCCTGACCTACCCGTACGTGCTGCTAGGAGCGCTTTCAGTCACTGACTAACCCGTATGTAAAGTTTGCACTGGCTGCTAAGGGCGCGCTTCATTCACTGATTTACCCGTACGTGAATGTTCCACAGGCTACTGTGTCTAGGAGTGCTTTCAGTTCCATAACGTGAAGGCTGCACAGGCTCCTAGGATCGTGTTCAATCCCTAACTTTCCCGTACGTGAAGGCTGCACAGGCTGCTATGAGCGCTTTCAGTTTTTGACTTACCCGTACGTAAAGGATGCACAGGCCACTGTGTCTAGGAGTGCTTACTTGCCCGTACATGATTTACCCTCGAGATGATTGTACAGGCTGATGTGGACTGGAACACGTTCATTCCAATGCTTACCCGTGAGTGACGGCCGTACAGGTTGCTGTATCTTTGGGCGCTTTCAGCCCCTGTCTAACCTGAGAGTGACGACTGTACAGGCTGCTGTGTCCTGGAACGCTTTCAGTCTGTGATGTGGCTCGATCGATGCCTCCTTCTGCCATTTTCAATCGGCTGTGTGTGCATAATTGTATGCACAAAAATGTAATTACAATGAAAAGACAAGAGATCTGACATGTTAGCCCGAATACTCAATTTCGTAAGAGATCAAATATAGCCCTAACCCAATATATTAACATCGGCCTTATGCCATTTTGGTTATGTGTGAAAGGATCCAAATGTTCGCGAAATAGCCGATAGAGCCGTATTAGTGCGTTCAATTTCTACACAATACAAAACGATTTCGCAATAAATACATGGAATCCCCAGTCGGTTTTGTATTTTTGAATTTTAGGCGTGTCCAAACCTGATTATCGATACAAGAAATGCAAAATATTCATGTTTCATGATTGTCATTTAAAAATATAGATTTTCGAACTGAAAAATAGTTATGCAAATTAAAACAAAACACAGTTAAAAAGACAATGAAACGTTACAGTCGTAATTAATACATGTATTTTTGAAAGTGGGTCTGCACTTTCGATTTCAAATTCGTTCAATACTTAAACACACATTCTTGAAAGAGTTAATATTATCGAGATAAACATTTTACATTATTGTGTCAAAGAAACGAAACTTAATTTTAATATATTTAAAGGGGCCTTTTCACAGATTTTAGCATTTTTTAACTTATTCATTAAATGCTTTATATTGATAATTGTAAACATTGGATCGTAAAAGCTCCAGTAAAAAATCAAGAATAAAATTAAAAAAATGAAAAGAACATTGCCCGGAGCAGGTTTCGAACCAGTGACCCCTGGAGTCCTGCCAGAGTCCTGAAGTAAAAACGCTTTAGCCTACTGAGCTATTCCGCCGAGTACAAATACTTGACGTATTTTATACGTTATATAAGCAATCTTCGTAGTTTCACAAAATTTAACGACAAAAACAGAACTCCCCAAATTATTCAATCGTTTCGCGTTGCAACGCTTTATAATTTTAAGGTTTTAAAATCGTCAAAAGATGCATATAATGGCTATATTAGACCATGGTAAATGTTCAGTATTACTGTTTCCTCACAAATATCATAACTAAAACGAAAATTTGCGAATCTGAAACAACTTTTTTCAATTTTGTCAATTTAACAAAGCGTGAAAAGATCCCTTTAAGTAACCATTTAAAAGTCTGCGAATGTTTACTCATTACAAATGAACCTACCATCAGTGTAATCACTCCATGAATGCGTGCAGTAGTAATGACTAATGTATAACATACAATCTATTAATAGCGTTTGCGTCACATTAAAAAATAATTTATTGACCGGCATGAAATAATCAACCTCGACTATCTCCGGAATGTTTTTTTTTATATATTAAATATAAGACATACATTGCATACATGCATATGATCACACAAAAAAAGTTATATCATGTAGCAGCAATAATGTTCAAACATGTTATACAGGATATGCTAATATATAGGGTTTTTTTTCAAAAAAAAAATCTACAGAATAGTTATGAATAAGAATGAGTTGCATAAAGTTGGTAGAAAGCATTCTGTACTGGTTATAAAAGTTTAATGTGTTGCCATTTTTGTTCAAATATATATAGTTTATCATTGTTAAGGGCAATTTGTTTTTCAATTTGGATCTTAAGTTTAAAATAGTTTATAAAACAGTTGAAAGTATTTGTTTTTTTGTATTTGATGCTGAATATAAAATATTTCATTAATATAATGATGTGGTTCACAGTGTTAATAATTTCTGGTATTTTAAAAGTATTTACACCGATACTGATATTTAAGAGAGACACTGTTAATTGTGATTGTGGTTTCTCTAGAAATGTTGTTAACTGGTTCCATAGAATTTAAATATGTTTGCACTCCCAGAAAAGGTGTTCTATTGTTTCAATCCGTTTGCTGCATATATCACATACATTTGTGTTGGATAGGTTGCACGTAAAAATATATTCATTTGTAGCTATGATTCTATGGACATATTTATATAGAAAATTTCTCAGTGTGCTATCTATAGTTGTTTTATATGGCATGATAAATATTTGTTTTCAATTAAATTCTTGTTCTCGAAGAAGGCTTTGCCATTTATTTTGAATCTTGGAGTTTTCTGCTGGGTGTTTAATTTGTAGTTTGTAAAATATTTTGTTTGTTTTGTTTTGTTTTGCAAGTATGTTTTCCGTGAATGATGTTTGAGTACATGGTGTGTTATTTGTATTAATTGTAAATTTAATATGTATGGGTATGCTTTAAATTAATGTGTAATACATTAGGAAATTGCTTGAAGGTATTCCGTATCTTTAACATATATTCTCAAAAGAATAGAAGTCCTTTTTTCTGTAATCGTACACTTGGTAGACATATTTAATGTTTTGTTCAAAAAGTGTTTATAGAAAAAAGTATTATTGTTTGAAGTTATGTCTTTATTGTTCCATAAAATAATTTTACTTGTGATTTGGGGTTCTAGGTTATGAGTAACATTAGTCCATGCCGATAAAACACTAGATAGAAATATGTTTTCGTTTGCAATTTCATGCAAAATGGTATTGTTGATGTTACATTCAAAAAGTAAGGAGTGACCATATATTTTTTAGGATGTTCTAGTAGAATTATATCCATTTACTCGTATTGGTATTATCTAGGTATCTTTTAACCCAGCTGCATTTGATTGCATTCAAGAATGAGTTGATGTCTGGTTATTGGGTACCTCCATTTTCTACAGATTGAATTCACTGAGTTCGTTTTATTTTATCAGGCTTACCGTCCCATATGACATTAAAATTTGCTGATTTTATATCGTTAATAATATCATTTGGTGGTTTTGGGAGAGTTGTTAGTGTATAACTTAATTTAGGGAGTGCAAATGTTTTAACACGGTGTTTTTTCCGATAAGTGTAAGCTTACGTTGTTGCCATGATTTTAAACAATTTTTAAATGTTTGTAGTTTAGGCAATATGTTTTAAAGAATAGTTTCATTTTCATTGTTTGTAAAGGTTATTCCTGACGTTGTTGCTTCTTCTGATGTCCAGATGAATTTCATTTCTTTTTTAAGATTCATATTACTTTGTTTAAATTTACCTACTCTTAGCACAGTGCATTTACTTTTGTTTAATTTAAGACCCGATGCCATTCCAAAAAGGGTTAGCGATTCTATAAGATTATTGAATGAGTCACTACTGTCGTTTAAAAAATAAGTTGCATCGTCAGCAAATAGGGACTGTTTAATTTCTTCGTCGGGTTCTATCGATATTCCCTTTATATGTTCATTTGATTGTATATAGTGTGATAGATATTCGATGCATATAATAAATAGCGAGGATGAAAGTGGACATCCTTGTCTTACCCCTCGTTCGATGTTAAAACTGTTTGAGAAAAAGCCATTGTTTATAATTATACTGTTAATATCGGCTTTCAATTCCTATACAAAACAAGACGAATTCGCAATAAATACATGGAATCCCAGCCAGGTTGGTATGTTTGAATTGTGGCGTGTCCGGACATGATTATCGATACAGTTTATAAACAAATTTAATTCTCATGATTGCGATTTAAATTCTAGAATTTCGGAATGGAAATATATATCAAAACAAAACACAAAGGACCAGACTTTGGAAAGTTACAGTCGTAATTAAATACATTTACTTTTGAAAGTGTGTCTGCACTTTCGATTTCAAAATCGTTCAATAAAAATAATTTTCTTGTTAGAGTAAATAATTTCGATAAACAAGTTTTATTGTGTCATAGATAACAAACTTTATATTAACCAATTTGAGTAAACTCTGTGAAGATTCAATTATAACAAAGGAACTTACCTTTAGGGTAATCACTCGACAAACTGCGAGCATAACTACTCAGTACTGCTTAACCTACTCTCTATTCATAGCGCTCGCGTCACACTATAAAACACTACACTATAAATCGTGATATATCGACTATCTTCGGAATTTTCTTGTAATCGAGACTGTATTGTGTATTTAATCAACGTGTAAAATTAAATAGTTCGGTTGACACGAAATTAAATGGATTTTATACAATATTGCATTTTCGTGTGATCATGAATCCAATGATTTTAAAGGGGCGTTTTTACAGACGTTGGCATGTATTGAAGTGTGTCATTAAATGCTTTATATATATATAAATGTAAACATTGGGTCTAAAAGCTCTAAAAAAACAAAAAATAAGTTTAAGAAAGACAGATAAGTAACCCTCAACTTGGCTCGAACCACTGACCCATGGGGGTAAAAGGCTTTCGCTTAAACAACTCGGCAATCCGTGCTAATACAATGAGATTTGTTCTTTTTACTTTATATAAGAAATCATCGTAGTATCACAAAATACAAACGACATCAACAGAACTCTCCAAATTATTCATTCGTTTTGCGTTTAACGCTTTGTAATTTTCAGGTTTAAATCGTCAAAAGATGCATATAATGGATTGTTTAGAGCATGGTAAATGTTCAGTATCACTGTTTCCTCACAAATATAATAACTTCAACGAAAATTTGCGTGTCTGAAAAAAAAGTTTTGCCAATTAACAAAAACGTTAAAATGTCTGATATGTGACTTCGAACTTGAACGTGCATTGTTTAATGTATTTCACGGTGAAGAGGACACACGAACATCCAGGAAAATAAGTGATATGTTGTCTTGTTTTATATCAATACGAACATAAGAAAGGCATGTGTCACCATTTATCCTCCTTGATCCTTAAAAGGTTTAGCGAAACGAGGTAGATTCTCCAAGTACCAGTTTAGAGTTTTAAGAGCAGATATGCGATACTGGGCTCGCGACTTAAACATAATTAAACTGTGCTTTGGGAAATAGGTACTTAATTCTTGCACGTAAAAAAATGTCGTTCATGATAAGGCTGTGCAATCAAATTAGGACAAAAATTCTACACTTGTATATATTTTTTTACTTAAAAGAAAGTCTCTTCTATACGAAATTCCTTTACTATGTTTTAAACATAGCATTTTAAACAGACAAAAAATGCGATATTCATGTAAAAAATCATTATAATAAGATAATATGTATTTTTCGATACAAAGCCTAACCACACCATTACAGGAAACGTCCTGAATTAAGACATAAAACGTTGTCTGCAACTCCAAACCTGAATAAGCCGAAGAGAATGTGACCGATCTGTTCGGGGATAATTTTACCAATTTGTCCATATACAATGTGACCGATCTGTCCGGGGATAATGTGACCGATCTGTTCTGAGAGTATTTGACAGATCTGTCCTGAGTGAATGTGACCGATCTGTCCTATGATAATGTAACTAATATGTCCTGATAATATGTGACAAATCTGTCCTGAGAGAATATGACCATATAATCCTGAGAGAATATGACCGATCTCTCCGGAGAGAATCTGATCGATCTGTCTTGCGAGATTTTGACCGATCGGTCCACACAAAATGTGACTGATATGTCCAGAGAGAATGAAACCGATCTATCCTTAGGGAATGTGACCGATCTTCCCATGGGAAATGTGACAGATCTATCCTGAGAGGAGGTGGACAGATCTATCCTGAGAGAATGTGACCGATCTGTTCGTAGAGTTTGTTACCGATCTGTCCTGCGATAATGTGGCCTACATGAAGACCAGAAATGTTGCTACGAGTGCTTGCAGGTAACTAGCTCATGCCACAGACTAAGGACGACTCGCCATTCAAGGATACATAAACTGTATATTCATGTATATGTTGCATACATAAACCGCACAGGCTAAACAGCATTTCCATACAAGCAGAAAGTGTAGTCCCTGACTTGACTGCACGAACTTGCATTACGCCCAGTTTTCCCAAAACATTCTTATCTTACGTCTGTGCTGCAATAAAATCATTAGAAATCGAAGCTAAGAAATTATCGGTTCCAATGTCATGTCGTGTAACTTAACATTTACCGCATGGTGTATTTACCTAGATTTATTTTAAATGCGCAGTTTATCACAAAATACGACTCGTTTTTATATTTCCATTAGTTTAATTATGCTTGAATGGTATTGACTCATATATGACTATTAGCATGAGTATTCGAAAGTACACATTTCACTGACGTGCTTTTATGGAAACACCATTCTATGTAAAGATGTGTGACGTGTGGTATCTTGTTTAGACTGTGACTATCGGATGTACGAGACGGCCTAAGACAAGCCAATTTGCAATCATCATAGTTTACGTCATAGCTTAGAAGACCTCTCATCTAACTATTAAATTGAACAACCAAACTATGCGACTGTATTATTGTTTTCCATGTCGGATCGCAGCTTCCGCAGTTACATTGGCCGGCTTTACCAATATGAACATTGTTATCGTAGCCTAATCATCAATGGCAGCAGTTTTCTACTTAAATAATATCCTTAGTCAAAATGGCTGACGATCTCATTAAAGTATATACATAAGTTGTTGCTTTTAGTGGATGTTATACAAGAGTCAGACTTAAACGCATGTTGGTACGGGGGCGATGCGTAGCCTTTATAGGTATGTTTGTTTGAGGGAGATTCGTTACCTTTTTATTTATCTTGGTACGGGGGAAATTCGTTACTTTTATTGATATGTCGGTACGGAGAGATTCGTACTCTTTATCGGAATATAGATAAGGGGGAGATTCTTTACATGCATATTTAACTTTATACGTGGAGGTGATTGACATGTATAGGTAGGTTGTTACGAGGGAGATTCGAAACCTATATCTACTATATCTACTAAACCTACTTCTACTGCGACTACTACTACCACTTCTACTACTACTACTACTACTAGTACTACTACTACTACTACTACTACTTCTACTACTTCTACTACTACTACTACTACGACTACTACTACTATATCTACTAAACCTACTTCTACTACTACTACTACTACTACTACTACTACTACTACTACTACTACTACTACTACTACTACTACTACTACTACTACTACTGCTACTACTACTACTACTACAATATCTACTAAACCTACTACTTCTGCTACTACTACTACTACTACTTCTACTACTACTACTACTACTACTACTACTACTACTACTACTACTACTACTACTACTACTACTACTACTACTACTTCTACTACTACTACTACTACTACAACTACTACTACTACTACTTCTACTACTACTACTACAACGACTACTACTACTATTACTACTACTACTACTACTACTACTACTTCTACTACTACTACTACTACTACTACGTCTACTACTTCTACTACTTCTACTACTACTACTACTACTACTACTACTACTACCTCTACTACTACTACTACTACTACTACTACTATACTACTACTACTACTACTACTAATATTACTACTACTAATATTACTACTACTGCTACAACAACAACAACTACTACCGCTACTACTGCTACTTATTGTTCCTCTTCTACTACTTCTTCTACTACTACTATAACTTCTACTTGTTCTACTACTTCTACTGCTGATGCTGCTTCCGCCGCTACGACTACTACTAATACTTCTTCTAATACTACGAACACTTCTAACATTACTACTTGTAATAAGAAGATGGTGATGATCACGAATAAGAAAAACACTTCACATCATAAAACTAACGACTATATCTAGTATTCCATTAAAATAATTATAAAAGCATATAAATATATATATATTTATCTGTACGCTATAACGTTCTTATAAAAACAAAATGCGACTGCCACGATGTCGTCTACAACTATTGATTAAACGCCCGGATCAATGCCGGGTTTGCATTGAAGCCAGGTAATATGATAACCCATTGCGTTTGTTCTGCATTTGCTAGATCCGTATATTTTATAACAGCGTGTAACGGTTTAAATGGTGCAAACATTGTTATGGGGTTTTACAAAATGTAAAATAACGCCAATGTCTGGTCTTTGATATGCGACTCTGGCCCATATTCTACAACCGAGTTTAAAAGGAACATGTTAACAGAGTTAGTTTATTTACACGACAACAACAATAACAACAGCAACACAATAATGTACAATGAGCTAAATTCTGTTATTATTTATATATTATTATGTCCATTGGTATGTTCATTTATATATTTCAATGTACAGTAATGTACAATATGTTACAGCCTTTTTATTTTTCATAATATGAACGTCTAAATGTGGTATACGAAACTTCACATGAACATACAAATTGTATCGCTTTATTCACTATATTAAGCCGGATGTATGCGATTAATATTTAAGCACAATGGTTAAATACTCTTTAATACAAAGCATCGTTTAAAAGAAGTACATCGGATTTACATATTAAAAATACTTTATTTGCAGTTTTAAAGTGGTTCTAATCTACTTGCTATAACGTAATAAGCTCGGCTCAAATTATGCGTCGCATTGTCTTTATCTATATGGATACAATTAAATAAATAAACTGTACACGTTGAAAATTAAAACAACTTACCAATCAAGTAAAGGTCTTTGCGTTGATTGGATCCAATTACATTGAAGATGAATTTGACAGACGCAGATCAATTGCATAAACGCTGAAATGTTAAGTTATTCACCTCATTACAACACTACTGATTATTGGGGTACCCGCACTTTGAGAAAATGCGCATACAAAAAACAAGACAAAGCGTTTAAATTTAGGAGGATAAAACATAGCCTCATGCTAGTACACGAGCTTCGCTGTCGACTGGTGATAAGTGGTTGTGGGTATACTTTCTCAATGTTAGAAAATGTTTTGACTACATAGACAATGCAATATGTAACCCGATCGAATGGTTTTACAATAATGCTAACAATACAATCATATCGAGCGCATCGACTGGAGAAATAAAGAAAAAGTTTACGCCTAATGGTTTGGGCTACATGATATCGTAAATTTGAGTACTTATGTATTTATAAAGTACAATGTAAAGGTTTGTAAATATTAATATACTTCTGAATACATTAAGTATTTTGTTTTGATAGTTAAAGGCTTATTTTTTTCACTCACCATACGTCAACGGTTTTATCAACCAATTAGAAATAACAATGCGTTCTTAAGGAAAATAAATATGACCGGATTAAAAACATTCAAACGATTCATAGAAAAGGTCGGTTTGGGGATGACGTCATTTAAATATGCTGAATACTTACATTAATATAAAATTCTAGACTGTCAATGCGCGCATACATATCATCATCATCATCTTATTATTATTATTATTATTATTATTATTATTATTATTATTATTATTATTATTATTATTATTATTATTATTCTTGTTCTTGTTTGTGTGCTCCTGCTTCTTCTGCATCATCACCATCGTCAGCATAAACATCATCATCCATATTCTTCTTCTTCTTCATCTTCATCCTCATTAAGAATAATATGAACATTTTATAAGAAAGTATCATCTGTTCAGACTTATTCGGAGGAATATTATAGATAAAACGCATTACCTTTTTCAAATTATATAATCTAGTTATAAAGCTCTTAACAGTGTGTGTCTTTAACAAATAATATGATATGTCTGTGCAGTGCATACCTTTTGTTTGCATCACAACGAACAATGTATTATTATTTTAAGAGAATGGCGTGGCTGTATTGGGTGGTCTCATGTATTGCTTGAGTGGTTTTCAGTACGATTTCAATATGTTCTTTTCTACAAACCTTTAGATTAAACTACAAAACGTGACACAATATTTGTATGTGTAATTATGGGGAGAAAATTATATATTTGTTAAATAATGTTAGGTTGTGTGTGCAACATTCAATTGTATTTTACGTTTCCATAAATTAACTATACAACAGCGTGTTATAATGAATACATTAAAAGACAGGCATGCACGCAGGCAGGTAGGCAGGCAGACAGACAGACATAAATACAGAAAACCAGAAAGACTGACATAAACAGATAGACATGTAGGCAGACCGACAGGCAGGCATGCGGGAGGACAGACAGACAGACATACTGACTAACAGACAGACTAACAGACAGCCAGAGAGAAAGGCATGCCAACAGACTTGATATCAAATGATAAATGAACATTATTGCAATATCTTCCGACCAACAAGGTACTTTAAAAACATATAGATCAAATGGACCGGTCATTAATTGACGTTCCAACATTGGCAATAACGTGAAAACAACATAAAATAATGTTATTTAAATAAGCCGCGCTCTGTTAAAACCGGGCATACTTATTTTGAGTAAAATATCGCCCCAGATTAGCATGTGCAGTTGAATTCAGTTCAGGCTGAAGGTGTCTTAAATGATAAGACTAAACAGGATAATCTGGGACGATACTTTAAGCACACGCATGAAGTCCGGTTTTTACAAGGCTCGGCGTTCATTTATGCTTGATGAAGCTTAAATAAATTCACTCTTTGGTAAAGTTGTTTACATGCAGTGTTGTTTTTTCAACTGATACCGCAATGGACTGTGTTATGTGAAAATTCAAAGCAAACAAATACATTTAAAATATATACATTAACAATTTAAAAAAGTGTCCATATTGCATTTATCTTGCTATTTGATCTCAAATTTTAACAATCCAAAACATACTTTCCAGATGTTATAAATTGCATTTCTGTTTTCATCTCTTAATTTAACCAATACTATAAAACCACGACCATATATGTAACGATAAGCATACAATTAAAAAGTGGGTCGCATTTAGATTCTCAATAATAACCTAGTCAATAATATGCTTTAAGGCAATTGTGTACATTATAATTGTATGTTCTGTATCAGCTTGCAACACAATGCAAAATGATCAACCTCGGTTTTCTCAGGACGATACCAAAACCAGATGGGACGCGCTCTGTGAAAGTATGTGCATAAAGCATCGTCCCTTATCAGCCTATGCCGTTCATACAGACTAATCAGATACGACAATTGCAACCAAGACTTGCTTGTTGTTAAGAAGAAACTTCCTTTAAATGAAACATTCCATAAAAGCGGAGGCATCCTGCACCCAATTGTATAAACGCTGGTTAAAGTTACCGCTCGGTAGCTTTTAAACCTTAGTAAGTTTGCGGTTATTCAGGTTTAGTAACCGTCAAGGTAACTCGATTGTATAAACACGAAATACCGCAAAGTAACTAAACCGCGCATAGTGGAATTTAACCAACGGTAAATTTAACCACAACATTCCCACAATGCATTTTCTAATGACGTAATTTTCGCGCGAAGTGTCACGCTTCGATTTCGTTAACAAACAAAATAAACAGCGTCATGTATTTTTTTATCAAATTCATTTACAAATGCTTTTACAATAAAATAAAGTGTACATTTTAACTATGAATTCATCAAATTTTTCAAAATGTTTACGAACATTTGTCACAGACCAGGGAAAAAATATCATGATGTCGGGATTTGCCTCATCTAGCGGAATCCCTGGTGCTTCCAACTGCGAGAGAGTGCTTGATAAGACGCCTAATTTTCTTGTTTTTTAAATGATGTAACATATTCATGGTCGTCGTAACATGCTAGCCTATTCTTTTAATTTTGCTTATAACCCGTTTTCACATGACTGCGTTATAAAATAATATCTTTCGCCAAAGAACGATGTTTACACATTCAAAGTACAACGCTGAGTATATCCTTAACTTCAAATTACATCCGAAAATCACTCTGTCTGTAGTCCAATATTGCATATTGAAATTGAGAAAAGTGCGAGTCTTTTTGACGTTTTATTATAAACGCGACTTATTTCACACGTACATGCACTGTATATCGACGCATTTCAATTGTCAATTTATCACATTTTCCTTATTTCGTGCAATGTGCATTGTTTATAATCCGTGCATATACTTTTGACATTTTTAGAATGTACAACAAGCCATACAAATATCTCACAATTCATAAATAATCTACAATATTTGCTTTCCGATTAAATTCATGTTAGGCATAGAGATGTGTAAAGTATAAGATGATAAAAATAGCACCACACTGGAATTCGGAATGTCCCATTTTTTACACGGGTATTAACGACTCATTTATCTGTTGTGTAATGGAATGTTTTTCATTCTTTGTTGAATTATATATTAAATAATTTTCGTGTACAATAAGGGCATTTACCATAGACAAATAAAACATTGTGTAAGTTTAAACATATGTTTGTATGCAGAAATCTGCAAATGTAACCGAGTTTACCAACGGCTATTACTTGTTAAACTGCTCCGGTTGATTTGAACAGTAATGTAGAGTACATGACGTAGCGTGTGACGAACAAGAAAGTTTATCGAGTTCATAAACTCATTTGAAAATAGTAATAGGATGGCATAAGGGTCTTTATTTAACTATGCTAAAATAATTATTAAAGACCGTAGATGCAAAATCGTCAATTATTGAGTTAAATGGATTATTTATGGATTTTAAAGGATTATTAAAGGTAAGATACTAGTTCGAACGTGTTTTGGTTTTTGTTTGTACTTTTGTCGTTTACGGTTTTCGGAGAAATGATTTTTACATGGGCGCCATTGATGCATCTGATCACACACGGCATATCCATAACATTATATAAAAAATCACGTTCTGCGCGTTCTTAAATTCGTCGCCCGAAGTCGGAAAACGTATTGCCCTGTAAATTAAGTCAAATAAAGTGCCAGTCGCTGCAATTGTCCGTTTACTTGTCGAAATGTTCAAGGTTGTCGATGGTTAGCTTTTATAATGTCGCGCGACTCGGCCATTTTGTGTTAGTTACCTCTCGGTTACTTGTACTTACCCACCTAGAGAAGCAGGGTATGTTTTAACTGGGTTTTAAACGATTGGTATAACTTACCCAATTTTATACAAACGCTTACCGACCAGTAACCAACAAGTTACCGACTTTTAACCGCCGGTATGTGGTTAACCGCCGGTTTAACTGTTTATACAATCGGGTGCTGATTAGCATGTGTGGACTGAATACGCTAATCTGGGACGACACTCGCATGCAAAACGCCTTGTTTTCCCTGAACGAGATTAAGATCTACGGCAGCCTACAGCTGTCGTTTTCCATCTTTCCAAACGATTCCAATGAATTAACAATGATATAAAAAAACAACATGTGTTGCGGCTTACAGCTGTGGTTGTCAATCTCACAGAATGATTTTTTGTTTTAAAATGCATGACACAGTGATATCTTGTTTGAGCTGAACAACCACACGTGCATGTACACTTACCTTAAAACTTGATGAAACACCGAAAGCCATAAGCATTCCCAAGGCGATAACAACTTAAATAATAATTGTTATATGTGTGGTGTTTAATGTATAGCCAGATATTGTATAGGCAATTGTCACAAAATGAATAAAGGAGAGTACAATATCTCACCTGATAATAATTCTTGATTTTTATAAACTTATCTCAAGTGTTATTAATCATTTACGTTCTAGCATCGAATATACAATTTCGATTTAGTTGCAATTTATATGCTCATGGTTTTAATCTTTACCAGAGAATATAACTTATAGCATCGGAGACATGATGAAAGGGAGTAAATAACATGTCAGCTAAATCACTTCTTGCTGACAAGATTTCAGATGTAAGAAGCATACAGTGACAATTCCAGTATAGTAACAATTCTAGATTATCAGAGGCATTTTGGGAAAGAGTCGTGGATCAAGAAGTAAAATACCCGATAGCATAGCGAGGATGTATATGACTTACAGTATTTACTAAACATTTTAAATTTTAGAAACATGTCATGCACAATGAAAACAATTGATAATAAAACTTTCCGTGTATGAATTAAGACGACTTGACGTGAAATACATCTTGAACTATATAAAGATGTAGTCAGTAAAACGTTCTGTTTATGGGCGTTAAAAAGTTAGGCTATTTTTTAATAGGCTTGATGCATGTGCGTAAGTCAACACAGGCTAATCAGGAAATGGACTTTTTCGATTGGGTTTTTATTAAGAAGGGACCTACTTTAAACGAACAATTCCATGATAGCCTGTCGACCCAGATTAGCCTTAAATGTCAGCACAGACTTATCTGGAACGACACTTAACGCACATGCTTTACGCCCGATTGTGCCAAAACGCGGTTCCAGTTTGGAATGCGAATTTCTAGGTATACTTTAATAAATAGTATCATAATGGGCATATTGCAAAAATCATTTGCGGATTTAACTTTAGGATTGACTATTTCAAAACCTGAACATATAATTATTTTATATTTCGATGTTCAAGATGACTTCGCAAAGTAGAAAAAACAACCTGATACATTCAATTATAATTGAATGTATATATCATCTACTGATCGCTAGATGATTATAAAAATAACATGCCATCAATAAACTCTGATTAAATACAATCAATACTAGATTAAAAAAAATAAAAGATGCCCGAAAACACGTTGCAAAAACAAAACATAGCTTCTATAGGTTGTATCATTTCGATTCACAATTTTGTTTCAATGTTATAAATAATTAGATAACAGTTAGTTTAACCTAGATGAGGAACAGTGCAAGATCCACATTGCTATCCTCAAAGTTAAGATGCATTCAGGTCAATTTTCAAACTATAACACGTAATTATTATTATAGTTTTTTGCGGAGCTCTAACCTCTTATTGTTTGTTACAATATTGATATATGCACAATTGTATGTTTTCCTAAATTACTTGCAGAAAATGTTCTCATTGATATGAGAAAGACAAAAACGAAGAAAGTGATGACTACATTAAGTGTCAAAGTCGTACTTGAATTTCATGGATCAAAACGCAACAATGATAATTTAATTTTGAACTAAGCAAGTGTCCGTTGAATTGAGCCGCATCTAGCAAAAAATGGGTCTCATGTCATACGCGGCCAGCGTAACTGAAGACCAGCCTGCTCATTTGCGCGCAGTCTGCTCAGGCGCTATACTGTTTGCTATTGAGATCAGGATAACTTATGTGACTTCAATTGGAACAGTGTAGCCCCAGACCAGACTTTGCTAATCATCACAAAGCTTCAAACAATTTTCGTCATGTTAAGTTTACATCAGAGGTCAACAATTAAAGAGAATCGGTTATTTATTTTGTTAACCTAGCTTATTGCTCAATGTCCGATACATTCAATGATTTAAACAAACCATACTGTTTTAAATATGTTGAAATTCAAGTTATTATCTAAAACACATAAAGTTGATTATCTTCGAATCGTTGGACAAACTGCATAAGACAAACAATCATATTCTGTTCAATAATCATGCCGTATGCTATACTTGCTTGAGTGATGGAGTTGGTACTTTAGAACAGATTTAAATAGGGCTATTATCACTCAGTTCACTACAATAAACACAAAATAAGAGCAAAATAAATGTCCCTACTCAATATTTTAATTTTGATGCATGACTCGTTTAAACACTGTGTAGGAAGCTTACTCTCACTTCGAATTGCAGAATTAATTAAAAATAAAACATTCAATGTATTGGTGATATCGGCCTTATTTTGTGGCATGTCATATTCTTGAAAGACCTCTCTCACTCGTCGCTGCAGAATAATATCGGAGTCAAACCACAACCTCGCTGTCATCTCTGCATGAATGTCGCTGGTAAACTCCTCCAGCAACATCCTATTTTCGCACTTAAATTTATGATCACTTTAATATTCTATTCTAAATGGCCCACAGATAATAATTAGCACAGCCTTGCACGCGCATCCGTTGTGCCACCTCAACCATTAGTTCCCCATACGTCTCTCTATCTCCTGCAGGATATCATTATACTCATCAACCACTCTCTTCTCACTGCTGCATTTCGTGCATCTGTTCCACAAATCCAGGTACAGAATTTCCAGCTCCATCCTTATCTTGCTGAACCACAACATTGGCTCTGGGGACGCGACGACGGCCTGTCGTATCTTTGGTAATCTCATAATTGCCATGGGACATTCCGCCATCATGTCCGTGATATCTACAACCCATTTAATTTGCTGCTTATCCCGCAAACCACTGTCTGCCAATAAATTTCTTTCCGGAACCATTTAATATGGCAGTTGTAGTGTGACAATAGCAGTCTTAAGTATTCTCAGTTCATCATGAAGCAAGTGGAAAAACTATGTGTATTAAAGCTGTTCTGTGGGTTCCACGCAGCTTGCCAAAGTATTATATTTTTTTATCACGTATGATGTACCTTCTTTCTTACAAGGCCTAAGAACATTTCTTAGAATCGTTTTAAGCATAACATACACTTGCGTTTGTGTACCATTAAGGTTATTTACCAGCTCTGTCTCGCCGGTGTTAAAGCAAATCCTCCACCCCATGTGCTTGAATTCACTTCCCCTAAATCCTATGGGGGTTACAAAGGCTCCTAATGATACAACTTTCTGAACTATGACTGATGACGGCCAATGGCGGGGTCTGGCAGCCTATCTTTGAAGGATGCCGGGGCAATAACATCGTAGTGCGCATACCCTGCCCGCATGAAGAACACCTTTCCATGTCACCGGTATCGACGGCCCCGCTCTCTCATGATCCACTACTCCTGAATATGTATTTGGTGTCGAACATGCGTCTAGGAATAAACTACTTCTAAGTAGAATGTTTCCATATCCAAATCGCCAGATCGACATTTTATTAAAGTGATATTATGGGCATGTTTCACTGTTAAATGGAGCTCAAAAGAATTAACAGGTCAACAGAGTTAGTTTAAGTGAGGTTACTGGCCAATTATCTGCAACTCATCTTGCTACCAGTTGTTTATAAAAAATATATATTATATTCGTTATTTTACTTGACTCACCCAGTCCTCTAAGCCGAAATGATCCGTAAAACAAAATAGTGTCTATGTGTCGTATGAACGAAACTACACTAAAACTAGATTTAGATTTACATCGTAAATCGCATCATTTATGTCGTCAGTTGTCAAAACGAAAGTACGGTTGATATTTAAATGCATTTTTTTCTTTTTCCGGGATATTGTTTTACTATGTGTATGCTGCATTAACAATTATAAGTGTATATGAAGTGAAAACACCAAAAAATAAACAACGGTTGCGATAGACACCTATAAACTGTAAGATGTCAATAATATCACTTAAGGGAGTAAACGACAATAGATTGGTTGACAGGAAATGTCATGGATTCATATAATATCGCATTTTCATTTGATCATACAATTCGAGGATTTTTATAATGTCTGATATATGACTTCGGACTTAAACGTGAAGAGAACACACGAATCTCGACGAAAATAAGGGATAGTTTTGTCTTGTTTGACATTAATACGAACATATGAAAGGCATTTGTCACCATTTGTCCTCGTTGATCCTTTAAATGTTTAGCGAAACCAGGTCAATTTATCACTCAACAGTCTAGAGCTTTAAGAGCAGTGATGCGACGTTGGGGTCGCGACCTCAACATAACTAAGCTGCGCTTTGGGAGAACGGGGCTTAATGCTTGCACGTAAAAACTGTAGTCCATTATTAGCATGTGTCGCCTGTGCCTGTTTAGTCTAATCATAGACGAAAACGTTACACCGGTATTCATTTTTTTCGATTTTAACAGACCGATCTGCTCTTAGATAGTGTGGCTAACGAGAAGGCAAGGTAAGTTTATGCTACGAGTGCTGCCAGGTAACTAGCTCAGGTCACAGAGTAAGGCCGGCAGGCTGTTCCAGGATCCATAAACTGTACATTCCTGTATATATAACATACATAATCCTCGCTCTTGGTAGCGGCACAACCTCACAGTAATATCCGACGACACTTTCCGCCTTGACTGAATTTTCGTGTTGAACATATTTTTTTTAAACAACGATCCCATACAAGCGGTAAATGTAGTCCTGATAAGACTGTAAGCACTTGCATTAAGCCCAGTTTTCCAAAAACAAGGCTCATATTACAGCTTCACTTTAATTAAACTATTGGACATTTAAGCTAAGAAATTAACGGTATGTATGTCATCTCGTGTAACTTACCAATCAATGTACAAACGTGACTTCATGCTGACTAACTTCAGTCTCGGTAAACACCAAATGTTTATTTAATGTCATCACACATTTCTGGCCTATATGTGTACATACAGAATGTTTTCATGTTCGCTCACTTATATGAGGTTATTTATTTTATTTTATTTTTTACAAAACGACTTATTTCCATGTATGTGTTGGGCAAAACCGAAAATCATATTTTTATACATATGCACTGTGCGTTAGCACGCCATTTATGCGTGCGGTATTAAGTGTATATAGTGTTCATCGTCAAATCACTGGACATACTAGTAATTAATGGGTAATGTCTAGTTTATTAATACTTTTTAAACAAGTATTCATTTTTATATTTGGATTTATGTTTTACGGTATGTAACTGTCTCTTGTGTTATGTCGTGGTATACATTAGTTGTGTCATGCAAACATGGGTCTTAAGGCATATGCGGTCAGTCCAGCCTGCTTATTAGCGCAGTCTGGTCAGCAGCTTCTTTGTCCGCTAATACGACCACGAAACTTTGGTCGATATTAAAGCTGTCTGTGTAGCTCCTGACCAGACCTCGCGAATGCACACGCTGGACTGGAGCTACACTGACCGCCTATGGCACGAGACCGATTTTGCCGTAACGCGGCTCATATCTGATTTCAAATCCGCTTCCCGTCTTCGCGAACTAGCTAAATGTTTGAAAGAATCAAGTATAAGTTTATTAAATTATCGCAATGCCTTCTGCGTTGTGGTTTCATAATTATATATAAACACAATTTTACGCTTTAAAGGGGCCTTTTCACGTTTCAGTAAATTGACAAAAAAATTATCAGATTCGCAAAGTATCGTTATATTTATGATATGTGCTAGGCAACAGCAATACTGAACATGTACCATGCTCTAAAATATCCATTATATGCTTGTTTTAACGATTTTAAAACCTGAACATTATAAAGCGTTGCAACGCCAAACGATTGAATACTTTGGAGAGTTTTGTTGTTGTCGTTATATTTTGTAATACTAAGAAATTTACTTATATATCAAATACAATGTATCGCTCATTGTATGAGCGCGGATGGCCGAGTGGTCTAAGCAATATACTTTTACTCCAAGGGTCTGTTGTTCGAGCCCGGTCATGGGTAACTTTTTTCTGTCTTTAATTGTATTCTTGTTTTTTACTGTAGCTTTTTATATCAAATGTTTACATTTATCAATATAAAGCATTGCAAACTTCAATACATGCCAAAATCTGTGAAACGGCCCTTTAATGCTGGGGAAACGCAATACACTTCCATGGTATTTATTTTGCTGAGTGTTTGACAGTATTTCGGTTAAACAATATCATTATGTGTGCTGCTTCCTGAAAATAAGTATATTTTCAATCATGGACGAAACAATATGCTTAGCGTGTATATGAATTATCTTCTATCAAAAATATAGTCTATGCGAACAGTGTCGTCCCTGATTAACATGTGCGGGGTGCATAGGCACATTTTATGTTTATTAATCAAAAGATAAAACGTGGATGAAACATGATGCTATATCTTTATTTTGATTGTCTTCACATCGCTTGTTGACCAGAAAACGTGAATCATCAAATCAATCGACGGATAACGGTCAGACAACATCAAACAGGAACGCAAAAACGGTAATCAAATAAAACAAAATGGCGCAAAATGTTTAGTGTACACAGGGATACGGTAAAAGTGGACTGTTACAGGCCAATACGCTAGTCTATGTTCTCCAAACCATGACCTTTTATCGATAATACCGGAACGTTTTAATTCAATTGGCAATAAATTGTCACAACTTTCAGAGTACACCCCACACGTAAACATGGCTAGTATAATTATAGTGTAAATGCATGCATTTAACTGTTAAGCCTACTCAATGTGAGTTTTTTAAATCATCTGTTTTCCGTCGTGCGTCATCCGTTAACGTTCCCCTCATCGACATATCCTTAACAGCAGAGCAGATCTATAAAAAACTTCGAACAAATAACCTTGGGTTATAAAATATGTTCTTATCGTTCATGTCCTCCGCAGAAGACGTGAGCTAAACATAAATTAAACAGAACACCTATATTTTCTTCAATGAAACTTCCGAGAATGCAGGTTTCATATTAGGTTTGTAAAATCGCTAAGTGATCGTTTAAAACGTTTAATTTTGAAAAATTGAAGTGGTTATTGCATTTACGAATACGTATTGTCATGCCGAAACGAAGACATGGAACACCAACGGAGAATCTCCCATAAACTATGAGGTTTAAGGATATGTCGTTTTCCGCTTAAAACCATTAATGTAGAATAATGCAACTTGTAAATAACTGTTTTGCGATTAAAATACGTATTGTCATGCTTGTACAAAGAAACAAAGAGTTTAGGATATGCCATTTTCGGTTTTCATTTCAGCTGCATAATGACTTTCAAAAGAAAGCATTAAGTCCGATTAATATTAGTTGCACAAACACTATGTAATGCACTTTGTAATTATAACACATATTGTATGGTACATTCGTTACTTGATTAGTAATTAAATAAAAACTGCACACCATATCAAACGAGTCTGTCAGTGGTCAATGGGTTTCCAGAGTGTCAAGCCATTGTACTTTACACAATTCAAACAAGCTAGTTAATTGCAGTGTTGAGCTTGATTATTATAATTATTAACATATTTGTTGTGGAGGATCAAAGTCATGAAGTAGTTTAAATTTGTGTAACAATTAATACGATACTTATTTTTTTCAGTACCAAAGTCCATAGCATCCATAAAACATATTCTTGCAAATACCATAACATCGAAACCAAACAAACATCATTTTTCTAGCAGACTTAAAAACATGTTATAATAAGAAACTTCATCGTTTATAATATAATTGTTGTTTTAAGAATATAGATATGATATACATTAATTTAAGATTTGATTGAAAATGGTGTCCGGATAAACACCGGATATGGTTGTTTGTGGCAGATGTGCATGCTGATGTGGAGCGGCGCTGGCCGCATATGATATAAGACCTGTTTTCGCACGAGGGGGTTCAAATAAGTTAATAAAAGGGCATATGAAGTGAATCATATGTCTTATGCCAACTAACTGACGCGAAAATTTAAACAAATGTGTTTCTTTAAATGGATATGTTAAAATGTAGAAAAGAAATAAACAACGACCATATATGCGCTATGTTTGATTAATCACCTTTGTAGATCGGCATTCAGACTCAAATAACAATAAAAGGTACATCGTCTAACTAATGATGGTTAGTGAATGGGATTTGTGTGTCAATCTGTCATGTAGGTTATGCATATGTGTCCTGTCAGGCACTCTATTACTCAGAGTTTTGATTGCTTATCATACAATATTTTCCTAATTTTGCCAATGTTAAATGGAAAGAGTGCTGTGCAAATGAAGGATACTTAACCGCACCGTAGGTTGCACATATCACTTATATCGCCTCATAATTATCACTTGACTGATCAAAACTGTCGGTTGAATGTAAATAAAACAAAAAAAAACACGATGCTTTATAACGGAAGTATGATAGTGAATGCTCATGCCGCTGTGACTTTCATCTTTCTAAACATGTCATACCTCCAACTGGTGTCGGAAAAAGAATTAAAGTATGATGAACAGTATCTTATGAAAAAAATTGAATATTTCTGACTGAAAACATACCAAATATATTTCGATTGTTCTGTTAATTAGCGGAAATTTAATAATGTATAAGATCTTATTTTAGTTGCCAACTGGGCGTGACCTATCTATTGTTGTATTACAGTCATATTTACGTTCTCATTAACTTTGGTAAAAAATTCGTCTAAACCGTAAGAGAAATTGTCATTTTGTATATTCAATCCATGGATTTGAACACAGCGTGTCACATTATAATAACAAAAGATAAACATTTACTAGCTTATAATACATTTCATTGGAAACTTATGTATTGTGGTTATTATCCTGCCATCTAGTAACACGGAGGACAGGTATTCCATCTGATAACTCTAAGGTACTGGTATACTTGGAGAACGTACAGGTTCTACAACGCGGAGAGAGGTTATAGAGTGACGACACTTTTTAAAACACATACAGTTAATTGTCTTATTCATTAAACGTGTAGACGAGTTTTTCATTAAAAATTGTTAAGCAGTTAGACTTATTTAAGATGTTCATGCTAGTATTTAACGAATTATTTCAATATCACTAATGTCTTTTTAATATGAAACCAAACGCAAACAACGGTTGGTACATGTAAACATAAGTTGCATAGATAGATGCATGCAGGGTTTTACGGGACGCGATTTTCTGCGTCAAATACGCATAAAATGCAAGTCAGGATCCGTCATATTTGTTAATTTGCGTCCTATTTAACGCACACTCATTTTGACGTATTGATTCTCGTAATATCAACAAGAAACTCTGAAAGACAACTGTAGTGCGTAATTTTCTAGAAGGATGTACTGGTTGTCTCGCTTGTTGATTTATCGACCAATCGTGCACCTGCTGTTGCTAGTTGCAAAGTCCCGAATTGAGATTACATTGCGTAAATGTAAGCTATTTATGTCGCTATGAAAGAAAAGCTTACTGAGGTTACGATAACTTATTATCTGGCAAGCAAGATTAAACTATAAAAATAAATACAATCTTTAATTGTATAGGTGTGCGTTAAATCTCAGCTATTGTTTACGTAAATAATCGATTACTATACTTTTAACTAATTAACTTTGACACAGCAAGCATATTTATTGGGACCCCCATTTTTATTGACAGGACCCCTGAAAATTATTAACTAATGTCCAAGGGACCCCTAAAATTTGTCATGAATGTAAAACGCTGGATGCATGGATTGAAATAAACATACATGATATACGAAATTGATATGTCTTACAAAATTAATAAATAAGCAAAAACAGAAAATATACGCCATTGCTATTGATACTATTTGATTTGTAATATGTGAAATTATCACAGAATGCGGTCATCTACGTTTAATTGAGCTCAATTGATATCGCCAACTTGTATAATTAATAATGGGAGGAAATCGGTATGCATTTGAAGCAAATATACCGTATACACGAATCGTGTCATTTAATAGATTAAGAAGTTGACAAAGTTGTAATAACATATAAATTATTATACGCAACCTCGTGAGCAAAGTCGCGTTTGTGGAAATGTCATGTATTTAGTGTATTCAGATATTCAAACCGCGTTTTCTCCCGAACATTGCTATTTCTTCATCTGTGGAAAGGCTGTGCAGATAACTGTTTGTTGGCAGTGTTTTTATTATTATATAACCTCTGTATACACATTTAACATCACCCAGAACTTGCGCGACTATTACTCACAGAGGAAATGTTTCTGTTCCCTGACGGAAAGATGCATTCCATTAGTGTGTTTATACCAGAACGCCAATGCATGAACATAAACATGCTGCTGATGGCATGCAATACGAGGACAGGTTGATTATTATGTACATGGCAAAGGTTGTCATGCAAGTGAACTCTGGCCTCGATTGATGTGAAGCATTATTAGCAATCTTTGGATGCCAAATAAATGAGAATTCACACGTTTCACTTTTCTTGAACCTTGAGACTACAATGCATCTTATTACAAGACATGTGCTACTGGCATAGGTTGTGTTGGTTTCTTTTTTTAGCCCGCTAGTATACATTGTATCTCACCTCCTACAAACATGAACAAGTCCGATTGGCTTAGAGTGGTCACTTGCCCATGGTGTATTTTCCATACAGCCCGAGTAATTCCCATACACACCGAGTAGTCGGTTGAGATATAGTCGTTATATAGTTAGTAACTGATGGTGTAATGGATATACAGCCTCAATTCTTTCACACCATACTCAAGCTTCGCTCTCGTATGGTATGAAATTACTGAGGGTGTATATCCCATACGCCATCACTTACTAATAGTGTAACTAAACATATATACAAGTTTACTATTTATTTCACACTGTAAGCATACATTTCTTATTATTTAATAATACCGGTAGTAAGTTAACAATTGATGTATTGTGTTACTAGTAACTTAGCTCATCCTAATCATAAGCCAATCATAGTGAGAGAAAAGTGAGACCGAAATAAATGTGGATGTTTGTATATACAGCTACCGCCGGGAAGTGCCATATACAAAATACATTACAGCAATAAACTCGCTTTAAAAATATATCATTTAATAAAGGTTAACGTTATAACAAACTGCTGGTTGTTAAAATGTATAATAATGTACCGTCGAATGAATGAAATTATTTAAATACGGCAATTTAACGTTCATAATGCAATACTCATTAAATCATTAAATAGGTATTTCATTTCAATAATAAAGCTCGCGTTTTAACACAGATCTCGCTTTAAAAGTAAAAATAGTATGTGAGTCCATAAGAACAAAGAGCTAAAAGTGTGTTTGAAATATAATCTTCGACAAATACTGTTACTTGTTTCTTCTTACCAACTAACATTCACTAGGAACTACTTCTGCGTGGATCTTGATCGAACGTTAGAAAAAGATAATTGATCATTGTTTTTGAAAAATCGGGCTTAATGCATGTGCGTAAAGTGTTGTCCCATATTAGCCTATGCAGTCCGCACAGGCTAATTAGGGATGACAATGTCCGATTTTATGGTATATTTCGTCTAAAGGCAGTCTTGTTTAAGCGAAAGGTCAGTTGGTTGGAAATTGCCGTTCAGGAAAAGGCTCCTATAATAAACATACGTGTCTAAAATATAGTATGTACGAACTTCCGATTTTGACAGGGCTTATATAAATGGACGACGACTAAGCTTTCAACTGTTACAAAGATTACTGATTTAGAATTTCATAGGCTGTTTGGTAATGATATGTCGATTTTTTTAGAATGATGTGAGGCGTCAATAATGTATCTTGTTCAGATATAAGTGTAAACCTTTTTATTTTAGCTCGATTGCATAGAAAGCCTGAGGGTTATTTTAACCGCTCTCGAGTCCGTTTCCTGGCACTTGTACCAGTACTTTGTGTCTCAAAAGAACGTTCCCACTGTTGGGATCGAACCCGTGACCTCCCGGTCGCCTGACTTAGTGTATATGGTGTTCAAATATTGATTAAGTCGTAAGGCTTTGTCTTATGTTTTCTATGTTTGCAAAACATAATGTAAAATGATGACAAATATAATTTATCGCAAACAATAAAAAATAAGTGTTTTTATTGCACTAATGTCGATACTTTTTATCAAGATCGAAATTATTCAATACATACTTATCAGAGGGACGTCAATCCCACGTATGTTTTCACACTAAATTTAACCACGACTATAAAACATAAGCTTTATTTATATATATATAGGCATTCAGTTATAAATTGGGCTACATGGAGAGAAACATACCGCTAGGTCATGCAAAGGGTGCAAGGTTACAACTGTTAGTTCTGTGTTTGTTTGAAACATAATTCAGAACGCAATAACCACTTATTATTTTGCTCAAAAATATTCCGAAAACCAGATCTATGACAGCCTACAGCGTTCGTTGCCCATCTAAGGTATACACAAATGGTCACTTTATGAATGAAAGACTAGTACAATCACTCTCCTGCTAATAAGTCTTCATTGGCCTAAACCTATCCCAAGTTTTATTAAACATACCAAGTCACATCGAAAATCAAAATTCGATTTACTTGCAATTTAAATACTCCTTGATGTTATGTTCACGTGATGAATATAAAACGTTCACGAGGCACGATGAAATGGAGTAAATAAACTAATTCTTCAATTGTCGTCAATATTCTAGATTTTAGCATAACATATAGACATTTTAATTTTAGTAAAAATTCCATATTAGTATGATGAATATTATTAAGTTACCGTAAATGAAAGGATTAATTCGATGAATTATACTTATGGAAAATACTTCTGCTTTGACATATGCATACATATATCCATGTAGGTTACGATTAGGTAGAGCATACGGAAACAAAGAGTTGAAGCCATGCAATTAAGATTATTCAAAGAAAACATATACATTGTTCAATAATACAATTAGCTCTTGAACTGTTTAATACATATACTGCCTTAAAATGCATACTGTCATGCTTATACAAAGACATGTAACACCAGTTAAGGATATTCCGTTAACGGCTTTTAGTGTTTGTCTGCACGTAACACATGAATGGTATGCATGAGTATAATGCTGAATTAGACATTTAATTGATGAAAGCAGGAAGTATTGTAAATGGCCAGTGACAATAAATGGTCACATGGATTTTCTCCTCCTATGAAGATTAAAGGAACTTTAAAATTAAAATTAATTCTTAATAATACATGATATTAAATAAATTTACTCACACTAAATTCATAATTACGTCCATGAAACATAAACAAATTATAATAGCAAGTCAAGTTGAATACAAAAAGTTTGAAATCAACATTATTTTAACCTCGTTCCCAAGTCAGTCATTAATGATCTTACAACGAATGAAGTTGCGTGATTCACCAATAATTTGGTCTAGGTGTGCTCAATTGTTGACCATTTGGATTACTGTGTTGCTTGACTCTGTCTGCACTATTGTACAGTATATCTATAAAATTTAAGTTATAAATACAACACTTAGCACTTAAGATTGAGACTTCAATAAGACAAAAGCACGCTTTTTTCTGCCAGTATGCGCAACTCAAATTATATTGAAAGAGTGCATTGCATTAGAGTTATTCTTCGTGCATACAACATTATTTAAGATTGTATTACTGAATTTCTGCGCTTTCTGAAAGTTTGATTATAAACAATATATTAACTATACATTAGTGCTTAGCACAACTTTATCAACATGTGTATACACAATCAATGAGAGTGAAATTATAATGAACATAAATTGAAAATATTTTTTAAATAAAACGACTTTATATGAAATCGATAAATTAACATGCAATACATACATATAACATGCTTTGAAACTACGTTTACGAAAAATAGTCTGACAATTACAGTTTAAAATGTTTATTTCGAGTGCCTAAAACTAAAACGATATTTTTCAAATGCCGATCCAACGTTACATATATTAACGATACATCAGTCATATAAATTGCATGCATTTAAATACGGGCTCTAATAAGCAATTACATCCAGAAGCATGTAGCCTATAGATGAAAATAATATGTTATTTTAGTAAAGATATTAATATTCATTAATGCATTATCCTATAAATCGTTGATATGCCCCTTTGAAACTAAGAATACTTTATAAGCTGACTTGTATACAAGGTATTCGTCGCGAGTTTAATATAGTTATATCATCACATCATGGGGAATCCCCTTTCGTTGTTTTTTTTTCGAAATAAATTTCGAAATGATTACGTCATTGAGCGACCAGACTTTATTGCGTTATAAGAGCAAATTGTCTGTTTTGTTCATTGCTGGTCAAACAGTGACATGGTTTCGTTAAGTGGCGTTCGGCTAATGATTTCCACATAATCCGAGCTTGTTGATGTAAAACTTGTATCGTATGCGCAAACCTGCCAATATTCGCAAATTCAAGATAATAATGACAAAATAGCAAGTACAATATAAAGAAGTGAAACATCATGCAAAATGCAAATACAATCACTTCTTAAAATCTGGCAACAAAACAATCTTTGTATTACATGTCTCTGATTAGTTCCTTCGGCTCCATTAACTTCTTACACTTTAATGCAGTACTACATTAAAATTCTGTAGCAGATGTCATGCAGATCATTAACATCACATCCGTCTATGAGCATCCGTTGTACCACCTCCATCAGTATCTCCACCTGACGTCTCATTATCTGCTGCAAAATAGCATTGTGCTCATCCTGTCCGATCCTGTTGATCAAATTCTCCAGACACAGCATCTCAAACTCCATCCTTATTTTGCTGAACCACAACATCGGCTCTGGGGACGCGACGATGGCCTGTCGTATCTTCGGCAATCTCAGTATTACATTTGGACCTTCGTCCATCATGTCCGTTATATCTGCTACCCATTTACTTTGCTGCTTATCCTGCAAACCACTTGCTGCCATTAAATTTCTTTCCGGAATCATGTAGTATGACAGTTGTTGTGTGACAATAGCAGTCTTAAGGTCTCTCAGTCCGTCATGTAGCCAGTATAAAAAACTGCGTTTATAAAAGTTATGCTGTGGGTTATTCTCAGCTTGCCAAAGTACTATATTTTTAATCACGTATGATGTAACTTCTTTCTTACAAGGCTTAAGAACATCTTTGAGAATCATTTTAAGCATAACATACACTTGCGTTTGTGTGCTATTAAGATTGTTTACAAGTTCTGTCTCACCAGTGTTAAAGCACATCCTCCATTCCATGTGCTGGTAATCACTTCCCTTAAACCCGACTGGGGTTAGGTAGGCTCCTAATGATTCGACTTTCTTAACTATAACTGGTGACGGCCAATGACGGGTTCTGGCAGCCCATCTTTGAAGGATGATTGGGCAGTGACAGCGTAGTGCGGGTACTCTGTCAAAATGATATACACCCTTCATTGTCGCCGGTAACGACGGCCCCGCTCGCTCATGTTCCACTATTTCTGAACGTGTAAATGATGCCGAACATTCGTCTAGGAATAAACTACTACTAAGTAGAACGGCTCCATATCCATTATCACACAGGGAATTCTGAATTTGTGTAAAACGTGTATGCGCTCGTCTCTCTTGTAACAGTCTGCAGTGTCCTGGATATACGCGTGTATCCATCCTAAACACGTCTATGTCGTCAGGTATGGTGTGAAGGTTGATACCAGCTTCCACACAGAGGACACCCTTCCACACGTGCAACATGTCCAAGTCGCTTTCCAAATGGCAGGTCAGTCCCTCTGCCTTGCTTCCTGCTATAACATGAATGGCATGACTTGATCGTGTATCTGCCAGCCTATTCATCTCCCTGTATTTCTCAACCCGCAATCTTCTCATCTCCTCGCCGTATCCCAGCCGGGTCATTATAGTACATATTTCCATGGACATATTTTCGACATGATTCTTAAAATACAAAAGCACAAAATAAATGTTAGTTCACGATGAGTATTTAATTCTATTTCCACTATAAACTATTAAATGCACGTTCCATACATTGGTAAAAATGTAGTTTCAGATAATGTTTATGTTTCAGTTATTCATACAAAGTGCGAAGAGCTTTCTAATTTTTAAATAACATAAGAAATAGAACGAGTTAAAATAAATGCATACATCATTTGTATCTGCATTTCATGTTGCGTATTTTATTAAGTTTCATAAGTAGTGTTGTAGTATTTATTGTAGTATGGCTATATGAAATACATTAATTACATTTTGTATACGTTAACATTATTTTATATATAATCATTGACTAAATTAATTATCATGGGTCGACTTTTTTCAATTATGTTTAGCTTATTCGCCGAATCATATTGTTTCCTTAATTATAACAAGTGAATAGTACGTTATTTTCTCATTATCATCATGTAAAATTACATTTTTATTTCATTCAGTAATGTCATTGAATCTCGTACATTTATATACTTTTTGTTACAGATGGATGGAGTATAAACATAAACGTAGTTCAGAGCAACAGACTGCTAAGATCGAATTAAACTCGAGTTATAAAACCCTGATTTGTAAAGCGTCAAACACCGTGCGTTAGAAACGTAATTCCGAATGATGCCGAACACTTAGTCTTACCAGATTAATCTTGTTTAATAGGTTATACGTGACACATATTAAACAAAAATGTACATGCATTCATATTGTAGTGACGTTAAATACAGTTCCGTGCGTTCCTACTACTAACGCCAATATGACCATACGATTTACACGAAATTCAGTAATAACTTATTTGAAAGTTGTGCTCAGTTATAAAAACCGTTTTAGTATAGTTTATTAAAATTCTAAATCATACCTTTTGTGTTATGTTCCTGAAACAGGATTAAGGAAACCATAACATGCATAAAATTCCGTAATGAATCCGCACCTGAACCCTTACGGTTGTGCTTGCACATAAATTCAGTGAGAAAATTATTTAATAACTTCAATGTGGTATACAGCATGTGGTTTGTTGTTTTCTATCAAGGTTAGAGTTTCGTTTGAGAACTGCAAAACTGTAATCAAGTAAACACAAATTCCCTGCGTACCTAATCGCATGTGATTACTGTACATAGCGCTGTGTCTGGCATCGCTTTCAATTCATCCCTTACCCGTGAGAGACGACTGTGCAGGCTGCTGTGGCTGGGAACGCTTTCAGTCCCGGACTTACCTGAGAGTGTCGACTGTACAGGTTGCTGTGTATGGGAACGCTTTCAGTCTTACTTAATGACATACCTGAGAGTGACCGCTGTACAGACTGCTTTGTCTTGGAATACGTCTCTATTTATCAAAATCAACATATATTTCCTGCGTATGCATTTTTTTCAGACCAATCTACAAATTATACATGCGTCAAACACGTATTTAAGAATGCCGTATGATAAGCAAAATGGCACGCGTTTATTTGGTACATTGATTTTAATGGAGACTTGAAGAAAAGAGGAACTTAACGGATATCAATAAGTTAAATGACCAACATATGTTTACATACTTGAATGAAATAGGCATACATGCTGTCTAAGACGTTTTTATATCGGGTTGTGGTCAGGATAGGTTTGCCATGAGGTGCACAAAGTGAGTTTCCGCATTAATTTTCTTATTTAATGCATACAAAGCGATTTGCGCTGATAAAACAGATAGCGTTGCACTTTATATTTTGACAATATTGTTCCCATTTAACACTATAAATTTAACTAGATTATTCCAAGGTCACATCAAGTAAAAATGGTCAATTTGCTATCAGTGCCTTTTTAGAATTTAGGTCACAATATACTAATTCCAAACCTTTTGTTATTATATTTTACATATCCAACTGTAGTCAAAAATAAAGTAAACATTTTGAACGTAGGAATCTCCATATTATAACATGTTGTTGACGAGCATTCTATTAAGCTTAATGCATTTAAAACATAAGAAGATAGCCATAAGAAGATAGATCATGAGAAAAAGAAGAAAGAATTTCATACGTTTCAAGTTCGCTGTTTGTTCATGTTATAACCAGAAGTTTTATACTGATGTAACCCGCATTCACGCACGTTTCCCTCTGTAGTTTCCAGTCTTAAAACATAACATTGATTTCTTAGTGAACATCAATACTTCCTCTTTACACAAGTCTACATTAAATAGCATACGAGTGGAGTTACTTGAACACATGTCTTCCAGTTTATCAGTGTGTGTATACTTGCACATCTCAATTACTTAGTATAATGCTACTTACATTCTCTGAGTTACCCGTACCTAATGGATTCACGTGCCTCTGTGTCTAGGAACGCTTTCAGTCACTTACTAACTACTATTTTGCGTATATTTAGAGAGTAGTGTCTGGGAACGCGTTTAGTCCTTGACTTACCCGAATCTGACGGCTGGACAGGCTGTTGTGCCTAGTAGCGTTAAGTCCTTGACATTCCCGTACGCGACGGATGCACTGGCTGCTGTGTCTACGAGCGCTTTAAGTCCCTGACTAACCGAGAAGGCTGCAAAGGCTGTATTGTCTAGGAGCGCTTTCATTCCTTTACTTACCGGTACGTGACGGTTGAACCAGCTTATGTGTGTAAGAGCGATTTTGGTCCGTTACTTACCTTAACATGAAGGTTGCACAGGCTTCTGTTTCTAGGAGCGGTTTCAGTCAATAACTTACCCTTGTGTGAAGGCTGCACAAGTTGCTGTGTCTGGGAGCGCTTTCGGTCCCTGACTTACCCGTATGTGAAGGCTGCACAGGCTGCGGTGTCTTGGAGTGCTTTCAGTCCCTGACTTACCCGTTCGTGAATGTTTCACAGGCCGCTAAGAGTGCTTTCAGTCCCTGACTTATCCGACGGTTAAGGCTGCCAAAAGCTACTATGTCGAGGAGTGTTTTAAGTCCCTGATGTACCCGAACGTGAAGGTTGCACATGGTGCTAGAAGCGCTTTTAGTCCCTGACTTACTCGAACGTGAATGTTGCACAGACTACTGTGTCTAGGAGCGCTTTCAGTCCCTGACTTACACGTATGTGAAGGCTGCACATACTACTGTGTCTAGGAGCGCTTTCAGTCCCTGACTTACCCGTATGTGAAGGCTGCACAGACTACTTTGTCTATGATAGCTTTCAGTCCCTGACTTACCCGTAGGTGAAGGTTGCAAAAACTACTGTGTCTAGGAGCGCTTTCAGTCCCTGACTTAACCGTATGTGAAGTCTGCACATACTACTGTGTCTAGGAGCGCTTTCAGTCCCTGACTTACCCGTTTGTGAAGGCTGCACAGACTACTGTGTCTAGGAGCGCTTTCAGTCCCTGATTTATCCGTATGTGAAGGTTGCACAGGCTACTGTGTCAAGGAGTGCTTTCAGTCCCTGACTTACCCGTATGTTTACGCTGCACAGACTACTGTGTCTAGGAGCGTTTTCAGTCCCTGACTTATCCGTATGTGAAGGTTGCACAGGCTACTGTGTCTAGGAGCGCATTCAGTCCCTGACTTACCCGTATGTGAAGGCTGCACAGACTACTGTGTCTAGGAGCGCTTTATGTCCCTGACTTATCCGTATGTGAAGGTTGCACAGGCTACTGTGTCTAGGAGCGCTTTCAGTCCCTGACTTACCCGTATGTGAAGGCTGCACAGACTACTGTGTCTAGGAGCGCTTTCAGTCCCTGACTTACCCGTATATGAAGGCTGCACAGGCTACTGTGTCTAGGAGCGCTTTTAGTCCCTGACTTACCCGTATGTGAAGGTTGCACAGGCTACTGTGTTTAGGAGCGCTTTCAGTCCCTGACTTACCCGTATGTGAAGGCTGCACAGACTACTGTGTCTAGGAGCTCTTTCAGTCCCTGACTTACCCGTATGTGAAGGTCTTTCGGGCTGCTAGGAGCGCTTTCAGTCCCTGACTTACCCGTACGTGAAGGCTGCACAGACTACTGTGTCTAGGAAAGCTTTCAGTCCCTGACTTACCCGTACGTGAAGGCTGCACAGACTACTGTGTCTAGGAGCGCTTTCAGTCCCTGACTTACCCGTATGTGAAGGCTGCACAGACTACTGTGTCTAGGAGCGCTTTCAGTCCCTGACTTACCCGTATGTGAAGGTTGCACAGGCTACTGTGTCTAGGAGCGCTTTCAGTCCCTGACTTACCCGTATGTGAAGGCTGCACAGACTACTGTGTCTAGTAGCGCTTTCAGTCCCTGACTTACCCTTATGTGAAGGTTGCACAGGCTACCGTGTCTAGGAGCGCTTTCAGTCCCTGACTTACCCGTATGTGAAGGCTGCACAGACTACTGTGTCTATGAGCGCTTTCAGTCCCTGACTTACCCGTATTTGAAGGTTGCACAGGCTACTGTGTCTAGGAGCGCTTTCAGTCCCTGACTTACCCGTATGTGAAGGCTGCACAGCCCACTGTGTCTAGGAGCGCTTTCAGTCCCCGGCTTACCCGTATGTGAAGGTTGCACAGGCTACTGTGTCTAGGAGCGTTTTCAGTCCCTGATTTACGCGTATGTGAAGGCTGCACAGACTACTGTGTCTAGGAGCGCTTTCAGTCCCTGACTTACCCGTATGTGAAGGTTGCACAGGCTACTGTGTCTATGAGTGCTTTCAGTCCCTGACTTACCCGTACGTGAAGGTTGCACAGGCTGCTAGGAGTGCTTTTAGTCCTCGACTTATCCGTATGTGAAGGTTGCACAGGTAACTGTGTATAGGAGTGCGTTCAGTACCTGACTTATGCGTACGTGAAGGTTACAGAGGCTGCTTGGAGTGCTCTCAGTCCCTGACGTACCCGTATGTGAAGCTTGTTCGGGCTTCTTAGAGCGCTTTCAGTCCCTGGCATAGCCATACGTGAAGGTTGCACAGGCTACTGTGTATAGGAGTGCTTTCAGATTACGAATTACCCGTACGTGAAGGTTGCACTGGCTGATAGAGCGCTTTAGTCACTGACTTACCCGTACGTGAAGGTTGCACAGGCCACTGTGGCTATGAGTGCTTTCATTCCCTGACCTACCCGTACTTGAAGGTTGCATCGACTCCTAGGAGCGCTTTCAGTCCCTGACTTACCCTTATGTGAAGGTTGCACAGGCTACCGTGTCTAGGAGCGCTTTCAGTCCCTGATTTACGCGTATGTGAAGGCTGCACAGACTACTGTGTCTAGGAGCGCTTTTAGTCCCTGACTTACCCGTATGTGAAGGTTGCACAGGCTACTGTGTCTATGAGTGCTTTCAGTCCCTGACTTACCCGTACGTGAAGGTTGCACAGGCTGCTAGGAGTGCTTTTAGTCCTCGACTTATCCGTATGTGAAGGTTGCACAGGTTACTGTGTATAGGAGTGCGTTCAGTACCTGACTTATGCGTACGTGAAGGTTACACAGGCTGCTTGGAGTGCTCTCAGTCCCTGACGTACCCGTATGTGAAGGTTGTTCGGGCTTCTTAGAGCGCTTTCAGTCCCTGGCATAGCCATACGTGAAGGTTGCACAGGCTACTGTGTATAGGAGTGCTTTCAGTTCACGAATTACCCGTACGTGAAGGTTGCACTGGCTGATAGAGCGCTTCAGTCACTGACTTACCCGTACGTGAAGGTTGCACAGGCCACTGTGGCTATGAGTGCTTTCATTCCCTGACCTACCCGTACTTGAAGGTTGCATCGACTCCTAGGAGCGCTTTCAGTCCCTGACTTACCCGTAGGTGAAGTTTGCACCGGCTACTGTGTCTAGGAGTGCTTGGAGTCCCTGACTTACCTGTATGTGAAGGTTGCACAGGCGGAAAAGAGCGCTTATAGTTCTTGACTTATCCGAACGTGAAGGTTGCACAGGCTACTGTGTATAAGAGTGCGTTCAGTTCCTGACTTACCCGTATGTGAAGGTTGCTCGGGCTTCTAAACGCGCTTTCAATCTCTGGCTTACCTATACGTGAAGGTTGCCCAGGTAATTGTTTCTACGAGTGGTTTCAGTTCCTGACTTACCCGTACGTTAAGGTTGCACTTGCTGCTAGAAGCGCTTCAGTCACTGACTTACCCGTACGTGAAGTTTGCACAGGCTAATGTGTCTATGAGTGCTTACAGTCCCTGACCTACCCTACTTGAAGGTTGCACCGAGTGTTAGGAGCGCTTGGAGTCCCTGACTTACCCGTATGTGAAGATTGCACAGGCTACTGTGTATAGTAGTGCTTTCAGTCCCTGACGTACCCGGTGTATGTGAAGGTTGCAAAGGCTATACTATAGTAGCGCTTTTAGTCACTGATTCATACGTACGTGAAGGTTGCACTGGCTGCTAGATGCGCTTCAGTCCCTGACTTACCGGTATGTGAAGGTTGCACAGGCTACTTTGTCTAGGAGCGCTATTAGTCCCTGACATACCCGTATGTGAAGGTTGCACAGGCTACTGTGTCTAGGAGTGCTTTCGTTCCCTGACATACCCGTATTTGAAGGTTGCTCGGGCTGCTAAGAGCGCTTTCAGTCCTTGACTTACCCGTACGTGAAGGTTTCACAGGCTACTGTGTCTACGAGTGTTTTCAGTCTCTGACTTACCCATACGTGAAAGTTGCACTGGCTGCTAGAAGCGCTTCAGTCACTGACTAACCGGTGTGTGACGGTTGCACAGGCTACTGTGTCTAGGAGTGCTATTAGTCCCTGACCTACCCGAACGTGCTGCTAGGAGCGCTTTCAGTCACTGACTAATCCGTATGTAAAGTTTGCACTGGCTGCTAAGGGCGCGCTTCGTCGCTGATTTACCCGTACGTGAATGTTGCACAGGCTACTGTGTCTAGGAGTGCTTTCAGTTCCATAACGTGAAGGCTGCACAGGCTACTAGGAGCGTGTTCAATCCCTAACTTTCCCGTATGTGAAGCCTGCACAGGCTGCTAGAAGCGCTTTCAGTTTTTGACTTACCCGTACGTAAAGGAAGCACAGGCCACTGTGTCTAGGGGTGCTTACTTGCCCGTACATGATTTACCCTCGAGATGATAGTACAGGCTGATGTGGACTGGAACACTTTCATTCCCATGCTTACCCGTGAGTGACGGCCGTACAGGTTGTTGTATCTTTGGGCGCTTTCAGCCCCTGTCTAACCTGAGAGTGACGACTGTACAGGCTGCTGTGTCCTGGAACGCTTTCAGTCTGTGATGTGGCTCGATCGATGCCTCCTTCTGCCATTTTTAATCGGCTGTGTGTGCATAATTGTATTCAAACATTTAATTACAATAAAAAGACAAGAGAGCTGACATGTTAGTCCGAATACTCAATATCGTAAGAGATAAAATATAGCCCTAACCCAATATATTAACATCGGCCTTATGCCAATTTGGTTATGTGTGAAAGGATCCAAATGTCCGCGAAATAGTCGATAGAGCCGTATTAGTGCGTTCAATTTCTACACAATACAAAACAATTTCGCAATAAATACATGGAATCCCCAGTAGGTTTTGTATTTTTGAATTTTAGGCGTGTCCAAACCTGATTATCGATACAAGAAATGCCTAATATTCATGTTTCATGATTGTCATTTAAAAATATAGATTTTCGAACTGAAAAATAGTTATGCAAATTAATACAAAACATAGTAAAAAAGACAATGAAAAGTTACACTCGTAATTAATACATGTACTTTTGAAAGTGAGTCTGCACTTTCGATTTCAATATTCGTTCAATACTTAAACACACATTCTTGAGAGAGTTAATATTATCGAGATAAACATTTTACATTATTGTGTCAAAACAACGAAACTAAATTGTAATATATTAAAGTAACCATTTAATAGTATTCAAATGTTTACTCATTACAAATGAACCTACCATCAGTGTAATCACTCCATGAATGCGAGCAGTAGTAATGACTAATGTATAACATACAATCTATTAATAGCGTTGCGTCACACTAAAAAATAATTTATTGACCGGCATGAAATAATCAACCTCGACTATCTCCGGAATGTTCTTCAGACCGAGAGTTTTATGGATATTTAACTTGTCAAATACAATATTTTCATTGAAATACATTTTCGTAGATCCATTCAATATTGCATTTTCGTTTGATCTTAAATTGTTGGATTTTTATAATGTTAAAATAAAACTACACTCGTGATACATCGGCTATCTCCGGACTCCTCCGTAAGATAGGCAGATTTAAGGAATAAATCGTCTGCTGATTAACAAGGGAGAGTTCACTTGCACGGATGATAACAACGCAATAGTATAATATTACGCGTGTTTATATTCACCGTTGTTTATTGAGTTCAAAATAACTAAAATAGTTGTTTATTGGCTGCTCAATGTTTACTCTCCGCGCTTGATCGCGCTTCGACTGTCAAAACATTCGGTTTAATTGAGCAGAACAGTCGGTATCTCAAGCAAGTTTCTGATTGCTGCTGAAGAACGCTAACAGTTTAACTATTTTGTCAATTAAACAAAACATGAAAAGGCCCATTTAAGAGCACCCATGCGACGTTTGGCTCGTGACTTCAAAATAATTGAGCTTTGCTCTGGGAAAACGGGGTTTAATAAGTGTACGTAGAATGTGTCGTCTGTGCCTGTGCAGTCTAATCATGGATGAAAACTGTACACCGCAATTCATTTTTTGTTTGGATTAAAAATTCGTTTTTTTTCAACGAAATTCATTCACTATGTTTTAAACTTAGCCTTTTAAAAAGCAAGAAAAGTCAATGATTTTGAAAAAATCTAACCTAACCCTAAAATTCATTTTTTATAAACTAATATGTACTTGTCAAAACATAGTCTTACCACCCAATAAAAAGAAAAGTCATCCCGAATTAAGCAGTTAACATCTGTATGTTACTCCAAACCTGAATGAGCAAGAGAAAATGTGACCGATCTGTTCGGAGAGAATGCTTCAGTATAGGGATAATATACGTTTTCGAGGGCATGATCATCTGCGGGCGCTCGAAAAATCCGTTTCTGCCCGAGTGCTTAAACGGATTTTGAGAGCGCCCGCAGATGAACATGTCAGATAAAAATTTATTTTCGCTATTATTGCATAAAAAAATTCACACATTCCAAAATAAATTAAAATAACATTGAATAACATTGAAAACAATATGTCTTGTTCATTTGACATCGACAAAATAATTAGATTATTTCATATGCCGTCATACAGTTCAAGGTTGTGTTTTACATATGCGTGCGTCATTTAGTGTATAAAGTTTTAATCGTCGAATTACCGGACATAGATCTACTAGTAATGTATGTGCAATATATAATGTATCAATTTGTTAACAACAAGTATTCATTTTTTTATTTGGCCTCATGTTAAACGGTATTTCACCGTCTCTTGT
The DNA here is from genome assembly GCF_020536995.1 of Dreissena polymorpha. Lineage (NCBI taxonomy): Eukaryota > Metazoa > Mollusca > Bivalvia > Myida > Dreissenidae > Dreissena > Dreissena polymorpha. The sequence continues at coordinate 553,534 of NC_068365.1, forward strand.
GTGATGCCGTGGTATACATTTGTCGCGTTATGCAAACATGGGTCTTATGCCATATGCGACCAGCGTAGCTTAAGTTAAGCCTGCACATTGGCGCAGTCTGAAAATGAGCTATTATTTACGCTATTTCCACGAAACCTTGATCGATGTTATAGCGGACTGTGTAGCTCCAACCAGACTTCGCGAAGGCACGCGCTGGAATGGAGCTACACTGACCGCCTAAGGCATCATACTGATATTCCCGTAACGCGGCTCATATCTGATTTCAAATTCACTTCCCGTCTTCGCAAACTAGATAGATGTTTGTAAGAATATAAAATAAATGTTTGTCGCTGGCGCAATGAATGTTGCGTTGTTGTTTCATATATAAACATAATTTTACTATTTTATGCTTGGGAACGTAATACATGTCCTCATTATTTATCTAGATGAATGTTTGACAGCATTTCGGATAACTAATATCATTATTTTGGGTGCGTACTGAACATGTTTTTATTTTTAAAGTAGTTTCAAACAAAAAAAAATATTCAAAATAAGGTGTGTATACGTATTGCAAATAAACTTTTTTATTAACACGCAACCTAAATAAAAACGGTTGTTTATTAACAGATAAACACGTTAAGGTGGAAATGATTTTAAATATCACCCGATATAATACCATGTTCTGTAGTAAGACGTTTATTTAGCATTTTTTGAACTTCATTTTCAAGTCGCGTATTAGTAAAAGTGATCGCTTGAAGCTCATATTGTACAGCACTTGCAGTCATACAGCAGCGACAAATGGCGCTTGTTTTGGAATGATGAATTGTCATCAAATATAACTCTGTTCAGTCCGCACAGGCTAATCAGGTACGAAACGTTACGCTTTAACGGATTGTTGCGTGTATCGGAAGTCCCTTCTATCAAAATTCCCGTCTACAGTAAATAAGCTCCGCTTTGGGAATACGGTGCTTAATTATGTGGGTAAAGTATCGTCCCAGGCCGCATAGGCCTATTAGGGAAGAAACATTCCGCGTAAATGGTATTTTTTGTCGTCACTGATTAACCTGTGTGGATTGCAGATGCTATTCTGGTACGACACTTTACGCACATGCATATAGCCCTGTGTTTTCAGAGCGAGGCGTATTTATTGTTCATAATATGAAAGTCAAAATGGGGTGTACGAAACTACACACTTACATAATTATTATATCGCTATCTTAACTATATTACGCAGTATCAATTCGATGAGTATTTCAACACAATGTTAAATTACTATTTAAAACGAAATATCGTTAACAAGAAATAAATCAGATGTTTTTATTAAAATCAGTTATTAACCTTTCAAAAAGTAGTGCGATTCTACTTAATTTTACGCAATAAACCCGCCTCATATCACGCGTCACATTGTCAGTATTAACGTGGATACAATTAAATAAATAAACTATACACGTTGACAATTAAAATAACTCACCGATCAGGTAAAGGTTTATCAATTTATGCGATGCAATGTCACTGGATATGACCTTAAGAGACGCAGGCCATGTACATCAACGCTGAAGTGTTAATATATTCACCTTATCACAACACGTCTGTTTATTGTTGTACCCTCTCTCACAAAATACGAGACCAGGCGTTTTAATTAAGGAAGATAAAACATAGCCATATACAAGTACACGAGCTTAGCTGTCGATTGGTGATAATTGGTTGTGATTATACGTTTTCAGAGTTTCAATGTTTTGACGACACTTATAGACAATATATATAAATATTACATGTCTGACATGGCGACAGTAAATTTGTCAACTTGAGGTAATACGGCTTCGCCTCGGTTGACAGTATTTTTCCAAAAGTTATATGTTATTATACCGAACAAACTATTCCAACATGAACAATTTATATGAACCATGAACAATTTTAATATTCAATATTTGTATTTAATTTCAGCAATGATTGAAAGATTTAGTCGTCTGTGTACAGCGGAAATGCAAAACTGCGTACTGCGCATGCGCGAATGGGAAATTATATAGTTTTACCATTCCGCACGTGATTGCTTAGGTAGCGGGCGACAGTATGTTTTGAGCGGGCGACAGTATCTGTTGGACAGTATTTTTTTTCCCGCGAGGTCTGACAGTATTCCTATGTCACGATGGCTTATGGGAGATTAGCATCGTGAATAAAAGTGAGGTATAATAATGCAAACTGTAACCCGATCAAATTGTTGTACACTAATGCTAACAATAAAATCCTCTCGAGCGAATCGAAGGGAGAAATAAAAAAAGGTTGACGCATATGGGTTTGGGCTACATGATATCGTTACTTGAAGTATTTTAGTATTTATGTAGTACCATGTTAAGCCGCGTTTTTTGTAACACTGGGCTTAATGCATATGCATAAATTTGCATCAAATAGAAGCTTGTGCATTCCGCACAGCATTGTACGAGAAGAAGCGTCCCTTAAACGAACAATACTATAAAATCTGAAAGTGTTGTCCCTGATTGGCGTAGGCGAACTAAACAGGATAATCTGGGACGACACTTTACGCATTTGCATTACGCCTAATTTTCTCAGAAAAGGAGTCAGTTAAACGATAGTTAGGAAAAGGACGTTTTGTGGTTAAATAACATGTATCTATTTATGTTTTGCAGTATATCGTTCAATAAGACCATTTTTTAATCTTTATTCAATTAATAAAAGCTGTATTAAAAAAGTTAATAGAAAACTTAAGCATTTTTTATCGTAAAATAATTATACTCAAGCATAGGCTTAAATGAGGTTTTGTTTCTGTAAAAACTTAAATAAAAAGTTATGTTTCATACATTTATTGTTTTATGTCGTACGAGTACAGTTAGATATTCATGCTTTTCTTTGAAGGTCTTCTTGAAAATACGAAAAGCATTTATTCAATCTAAATGCAAATGTTAATTAATGATTCATCATGATTGATCATCATTATCATCATCATCATCATCATCATCATCATCATCATCATCATCATCATCATCATCATCATCATCATCATCATCATCATCATCATCATCATCATCATCACCATCATCATCATCAGTATCATCATTATCATCATCATCATCATCATCATCATCATCATCATCATCATCATCATCATCATCATCATCATCATCATCATCATCATCATCACCATCATCATCATCATCATCATCTTCATAATCATCATCGTCATCATTATTATCATCATCATCATCATCATCATCATCATCATCATCATCATTATCAGCATCAGCATCATAAGCAGCAGCAGCAACAACAGCAGCAGCAACAGAAACAACACCAACACCACCACAACCATCATCGTCACCATCATCATCATCACCAGCAGCATCTTCTTCTTCATCACCAGCAACACCACCATCAACATCATCATCATCACGTCATACATACATGCATACAGACATACAGACAGACAGACATACATACATACAGACATACAGACATACAGACAGCCCTCAAGGCGGTGACATATGCTGAAAATAGCCGAAAGAAAATTCAATTTTAATTCTATTTTAAACAACTTTTTACCAGCAGAAAGTAACTTATTAGATCACTACAAACATTTTAACCATTTTGAAAAGAGATCCTACTTTGTGAGTGATACCGGAAAACGTTGAAAATCAACGATATATTTTTGATGACCTGAGTCACTTTCACTTTCACCTTCCCAAGTAAACAGCGATGTGAATAAACTGATTGTTTGTAAACACAATTGATTTGGAGGACTCTGTATTTTGAGCTTAAAACAAGTTTTATTGCTCATTTGTGTATGGTTATGTCCAATAGCATATATATATATTGTTTTTTGATAACCTTTATAAATAAAATATGAAAAAAAAACATTAAAAAATCGGTAAATAATTACGGATTGTCACGTTTATAGAGCCTTTAATGAATTTGAATTTTCAGCACGAAAATAAAGTACTTTTGAGGTATGTTAAATTTATCATTAACAATTGATGGAAGTTAAGAAATCAATGGTAATTATAATTGTCCGAGTTTAATTAAAAGCACAAGCATGGACATACATTTTTAAGGACCTTTAAATTGTTCTAGTTAGAGTATTCTTAAGGTCTTCATTCTTTGTTTCCCGTACATTTAGCGACACATATGCTAAATTGCCTGTATGGCCGCTTATATTGCATTCGCGTCGTATTGCCCACGATAATATTGAGTATTTTTGATCATTATGTCCTAAGGTTTTTTGAACCGAAATAATAATAATATAAAAATGTGTTTAAATAATTGTTAAACTAGTGCGACAATATCTCACAGTTCAAATAAACCATCAAACATTCATGTCTATTCAGAACAAGCATAAAACAGCAGTGTTCATTTGGTCATGAAAATGACTGTCCGCAAGCTTGTGGCTGATGCGGTTGCGCGCCTTGCTAACATCCGATTGCACGGATGTCGATGGCACGGACAGAAAGTCCTGTGCACATCCGACATTGTTGGGAAACGTTGTTTATTATCACACCGCCATGTCAACAGATCGCTATCGAATTAACAATTCACGCGCATGTTTGTTAATGTACCGCAAAACAACTTTGAAGCAATTGCACTTATTAAATCTAATGATTTTATTTTTTTAACAGTATTTTAATTGATTTTAATTATTAAATATTTTAAGAAATTGCGTTCTGAAATATACTTGCATAACACAACACGGTAGAGGTGGCATTGTCGGTGACGCTTATAATTAATAATAATATAAATTTCTGGTAAATAAATACGACATTAACGACAAGTGTTTAACAACCAATGCAATTCTTTAGAAACTTGTTACTTATACACACTTCATTTTGGTGATCAATCTGTTTTGTATATTGGTTTACAACACATTAAAATCAGCCGTCCATTGTCTTCACTGTTTTTTATCGCGTGTTAGATAAATGTATACATTTCGTCTTCGCTCATAGCCCCCATTCCCCTCAGTTCGCTAGATAAATTTGCGCGAGTAAAACAAAAACAATAGCGCCAATTATAAAAACGTGCCACCTATTTGTAACCACTAAAGTAATGATTGATTGCTTTATGAATTGGTTTGTCGCCAGGGCAAGTTGGCAGTGTGTTGCACTAAAAACGTAAAATCTTATGAAGTATTCCATGAACAAAGCATACAAACATTTTGTTCAGGTTAACTTTTTCTACTGGTTAACGGTCGTATCGGTAGGCTAACCGGTTCACTGGTTTATCTCTTGCATCCCTAATTAATACGGTTTTAACAAGTTTTATATAAAAAGATAAACTTCGCAATTAAAATATTATTATAAAACATGTTTTTCACTTAACATTATGTAATTTACTTCTGAAAATCACAATTAATTTCGATGGTGTCTTGGTAAGGAAGCGAACATTATTTTTTGATTCAAGTAAATGTGAATGGAAATGACTTGGAAAATGTATTTATAAAACAGTATTGAAAAGTTCTATACATATGAAAAGCTTGAATAGACATGTTCAAGTACTGTTGGATCACATCTGTTACTGTGGAAAAGAACAATGACATAATTCAACACACAGTATGTATTGCCTATCATTAATTAGTGCCCTTATATATGGGACAAAGCAAACTTTTGTTACATTAAAAAAGGTATACGTTCTACAAAAACTTATAGCTAGAAGCGTGCTTAATATACTTGTGCGACCACCATGTATTGAACGTTTAAATTATTAAAGGGCCCCACACACCAAACACGTTCTTAGACAGTTCGACCACGTTTTGAAGAAAATGCAGAACGGGATGTGAACTTGCTTGAACGTTTTGGTCAGAAAAAAATCGCAATATGACTAAATGACGTTGATACACAGTTCGCGCTAGGTGCAGCTCGTTCCTATCCCGTCCTATCCCGTTGCCAGTCCGTCTTTATCCAGTTCAAATCGGGTCAATTTCCCCATTGTCCCCGTTGGTATACCGTTTCCAGTCAGACCAAGCCCGTCCTCAGCCAGTTCGATTACGTTCGTACACAGTTCTTCTTTATTCGTTGTGCAGTGGTAACTCGTTTAAAGGCAGTTCTCATTCCGTCCTACTACGTTCTTAGTACGTTTAGGACGTAGTTGCAGCCATTTTCTGCACGGCGATTATGAAACCGACTACGTTCCTGCCAGTTCTCATTTATGTTTCACGCTTTGAGCCGACCAGACGTACATTTGTAATGCATCCAAGAAATAATTCCGCCAAATTTCTCACCCAACAAGTTCTGAGTCGTCTCCGCCATCTTTCTCGGTCCAACAAAACAGTATATTGCTGCATTGCTTCTAGCATAAATTGCACGAAGCCAACATTTACAAAATTAAGAGCTCCTAGATTGTCCATGTTTCAACTTAATATCACAAATGATGAATATTGAGACAACTACCTCTATTTATATGCACATTGTCTTAACGTATTGTATTTACGGTTTGAACGTTGTAACAACTGCATTAAACGAGTACAACGTACTATGAACTTACTGCGAACTCCTTAAAACGAGTACAACGTACTTAGAACGTACTGAGAAGTCGTAGAACGTGTTGCAAACGTTGTAAGAACTTATTTTTAGTTTCAATTTTCACGAAACAAGATCGTACTTGAGACGTAGTGCGAATGGGGTCGGTCTGTCTAAGAACGGATTGGACGGACCAGAAACGGACTCGTTCTGTGTGGCATCTGACAGGTAATTTCGGTCCGATCGCACTAAGTTCTGGCACGTTCCTAACTCGACCTTAATAGGACCTATCCGTTCTCAGTACGCTCATTCCGTTTCCAGTACGTTGTTACTACGTTTAATTGTAGAACGGGATGATCGGAAGAAAATTTTGAGTAGGCTCAAAGTTCGGAAACACCTCTCCCGTTCAACCCCGTTCCAGGGCGTCCACAAAGTTGGAAGACAGTTCGTAACACGTTGCTACTACGATCACTCCGTTCTCACACAGTTCGAGCCCGTTTAGTCACATTTGTCAGAACGTACTTCGAACGGAGTCGGTGTATTGGGGGTATAAGTTTGATACCATTTATAAATTATCGAAAAATACATCATTATCACAAATATGTAAAACATATGCATTTTTGCGCCATCACATACAAAATAAACTGATAAAGTCTTTTAAAACAAAGAATGCATCGCTCCACCGTCATTAAAACGTGCATTCAAAACGTATTTGCCTGACAATGTAAACAAAATGCGGCGTTATTATTGTACTTAGTATACACATTATCAGTTGAATTACTGCTTATCTGCGATAATAAAAAATATATGTGTGTGTAACCCTAATATAAGAAAATTATTTAGCTAACTTTGACATAAGATTAATCAAATTCCAGGAAATGGATATATATTTATGTTTACATCCGCTAGTCTTTTAAGAAAAACGAATGAACAACTTGAAGCGTTATTCAATTGAACAAAGATGCTCACACATAGACAAAGTTTTCATTGATATTTATTTTGCTATTTTAATCTTAACGCAAATACTTTTCAAAGTCCAGTGTTATTATAATCAACAAGATACTTGCGAAACCGTTAACGGGCTTTGCCCGTGATAATTAGAAATTATGAAACTACATCTCTGCTCCTCTAAAAACCAAGTCGCAAGTGTCTTCTTTTGTGTATGATTTCGCTCATCTTAAATATTCATAATATGACACGCATGCAATAAAAAATATTATATGACTTTTTACTTGCTCATTCAAGTAATCTTAAATACTCATTATTTTACCAGGCATGTGCGCGTCGCAATTCAAGGTATTGTATCACTTTTTTGCTTTCTCATCCAAGTAATATGCATGTATACTGCGTCGCGTTGTTAAATATTCAATCACTGTTTACTTGCTTATCCAAGTAATATGCATACCAGTGTACTAATAAACAGTAAATGTACACAATCATCTTATGGTGAGTACATCAATTTGACATTTTATCATCGAGCTACGGAAATATTCATACTAAAATTGTCCATCGTTTGATATACATGCCCATTAAGCTTTCTTTAATTATAAATTAAGAAAATAAGTATTTTGTATTATCTTAAATGTTTTAATAAGTATCCAAAATTTTAAGCATGTTGATATTTATAAGAAAATAAGTAATAATAAAACATCTATTAATAATGGTTACGTTACAAACTGTTTATACAATAAACTGCAATTAAAACAGCAAAAACACTACAGAAAATGGTTAAGCTAAATATTCATATAGAGATCTCGATTGGGATTCAACAACTTCGGTGTTTCAAGTTATTTCTATTACAAAACTATTTAAGACGACTTTTTATGTCTTACATATTTTCAATGCTATTGGAATATGTAATGCAGAAGTGCGATCATATACTTAGTATTAAATGTGCACGCCTTATGATTGAATTTTACCATTGCATGTTAGTCTCTGGCCACAGTTATTGCTCTAATACGACAATGATTGACTACAAGAGACACAACTTATAATGTATGATGTCGTTAATGCTGTAACTTAACTAATCAGAATGTGTTCGGATAAAATCGTAATTATTTGGTCCGTAAAGCGATCATTTAAGCAATTTCAAGAAAATTTTCTTTCTTATTCATAACACGATACATAATGGTGGCAAGCATCTTCATCAAGACGTTAAGCATGCGATGTTTTCCTTTCCGGAATAGCTAACTAATATATTCGTTTACTACTGAGTAATTTTGACTCATATCGATACAACATCGGAACCACTTGTCAGTCAATTTTCAACAGCACAATTTAAAACTAACATGCTCAACATGTGAGTTTTTCAAGCCAACAACTAAGTATCTAGTTGGTTAATTGAGCTAAATAGCAAAGTCCGAATTCAATCAGAAGAAACTGACGATGAGAGAATAGTAATCCAGAAATTTGTAAACTAGTATGTATTTGTAAAAGGCTAATCGAGTTTCTTTTTCTTGCTTAATAATGTATACATTGGTGATGCCAGGGACTTAGCTACTCAGAGTTTGAATAGTAAATTACACACTATTGTCCGCATAGTGTCAATCTTAAATGACTAGGAGAGTTTACAAAGAAACGATTCTAAACCGCACCATAGGGTTCACATATCACATTATCTTTCAAGTCAAATAATTTGTTCCACATATCACTTATATCGCACCATATATTCCACATATCGCTTCCATGATCATTACTGTTGTATGTAAATAAAATGTAAAAAAAAATAAAATGAGCACGATGCTTTAAAACGGGAAGTACTTAAACATGACATGTAGCTGAATAAGCGAGTATCATTATCTGTAGGCAAGGTGTACACTTGGAGACTTTTCTTTCGCAACTCTTTTCAAACTTGAATATCTCAGTTAGTGAGTTAAAGGGATCTTTTCACGGTTTGGTAAATTGACAAAATTGAAAAAAGTTGTTTCAGATTCGCAAATTTTCGTTTTAGTTATGATATTTGTGAGGAAACAGTATTACTGAACATTTACCACAGTCCAATATAGCCATTATATGTATCTTTTGACGATTTGAAAACCTCAAAATTATAACGCGTTGCAACGCGAAACGGTTGAATAATTTGGAGAGTTCTGTTGTTGTCGTTTAAATTTACAAAACTACGAAGATTGCTAATATAAGGTATAAAATACTTAAATTATGTATACCCGGCGGAATAGCCGAGAGGACTAATGCGTTTTTACTTCAGACTAATTCCAGGACTCCGGGGGTCACTGGTTCGAGCCCTTATACCGTCTACTTTTTTTTCCTTTTTTAAATTTTAGTCTTGATTTTTTACTGGAGCTTTTAAGATCCAATGTTTACATTTATCAATATAAAGCATTTAATGACAAACTTCAAAATATGCCAAAATCTGTGAAAAGGCCCCTTTAAGTTTATTGTTTTAATTTCACATGTGATAATTTGACAATATTCTGTACCAGATAACGACAAAGTCATTGATCCGTGACAATCGTGCGCTTTGCATGTGGGGTAGGTTTGGTTTCATCATTTTGCACGTGAAAATGGTGAAACGCGATATGATTCTTATTTTACCTTATTTTCTTCATTTTAAGTTGGTTGATACAGCAGTTAAACATAAAAATAATTTAAAAATCAATATGTCTCGTTCAAAATTTTAGGAGCGTAACAGCGCCATCGACATGTTGTAGGCTACCTTCCCCACATGCTGTAGCACATGATCGTCACGGATGAATGATTTTAACGTTTGCTCGTTATTATGTAGTAAAATTATCACATTTGCAATTTTAAATCAAAATAATGACTCATAACTGAGATATTTAAGTTTGAAAACTGCTGCGTTCGCAAAGTCAACAATTGTATTACAACGCCATAAAATTCCAATTTAATTTCAAGTTCACCATTCAATGTGGGGTTTTACACCAGGAAAAGATAACATTAATAAGAAAAACACCATGGCTCGTATGACTATTCATTAGCGCAAAGTTGCAAGCCGGTCGGTCATTAAGACGTGCAAGTTAATGCGTTTTACTTTACAAATTATTATTTAATGATGTACGATTTAAAGAATTTAACTTTTTATTGATTTTTTTTAATTTGTTATTTTTTAAATTTTGATGTCGATCAATTTCAATTAAATTTACATGAAGTATTATATATGTGTTCAATAAGACTGAGTCCATAGTTCAACAAAATCCGTTCTAAAATAAGTGAGCTATATTGATTCGAATACGTGTTGCTTTATAAAAGTGTTGAAGTGTATATCGATAAATTTATAACGCGTACATGGATCGTTGAATGACGCCACGTTTAAAACCAAGTTGCGTTATATAGTTATCCTTGAAATGTTTGGACAAGTTTTTCATTACACATATTTTAGAAGTTTCATTTTTTCTAAAATTTCCATTAATTATTGCAATAATTATTTTAATATTATTAAAATCGGCTTAAAAAATGTAACGATGGAATGAACGAAGACAATAAACGAAAACAACAGTTGGTGCTAAAAAAATACATTAAATTAAACTAACGTGTATGATGACCGTAATTGATATTGGTAACAAAGGCAAAGACAAGACAAAGACAACTATTTATTCAGTCTGGCACATCGTCTAAACACCAGATAGTTCACATACAATTATGTCACAGAGATAACAATAGTAATAATATAAACATAAGGAGCATCGAATACGGTTACAAAAATACGAGGTAGAATAAGTGTTTTTTATCGAGGATAACTATTTGAAGTTAAGTAACAATATGAGATATATTATTTGTTAAAATAAAATCTTCATTTGCAAAATTGACTAATTTAATAAGTGCAAATGTATTCGTTGTATTGAGCAATTAGGGGATTTTAATAAACAGAAGGCTTAATAGAATAACATTTCCTTAGGTAGTTTCTCTAATATCAATGTATGAAGGACATTTACAAACACAATGACACTCATCATCGACATCTAATATGTTACAACAAAAGAAATAACGTTCGTTTCGTGGTATATTTTGCCCAGCATATCTTCCAGTTTGAATTCTAAGTGGCAGACTCGACGTTTGAAGCTTTGTGTCTGAGTGTTTTAGGTAATACATCTTAACTTAAACAACCGATACATATCTAAAATAGAGCTATTTTAAACGGATCGAAACCACTCTTGTTTATAGGTATCTGTAACAACAGTTTTAAGATGTGGTATACATATTTTAACATCGACAGAGCTTGTATTATTAACACGTATGACAAATCGCAGGTGTCTAACATTTTTATATATTAGATACCCAATAAGAACGACCGTATTGCCCATCAGTTAATGCTTGTTTATAAATTGATTTTATAATTATGTTATCAGTTTTAATAAGTTAAAACCAGTATTTAATCATCTTAACATATCTATGAATAAATAGTGGGTATTTTCCTAAATCGCCGTAAACTACGGCATTACATACATTAACGTTTAACAATAGTTTACAAAACTTTAATTGTACCCTTTCCAATTTCATTGACTTTTTTTTACCCCATATTCTTAACGCAGAATAGATCGAACACAAGCATCGAATAGCTGACATTGTGTTTTTGGTTTCAAGTCATACTGATCTAGCTCGGGAAAACGCGACTTCGGCCAATTGAAATCATGAGTACTGCAAAAATGTTCAGCCTCATCATTAACGCAATCAAACAAACCATGGCTAATATCAGAAAAAAAGGAAGTCATCCAAATGGATATTTTGGTTTTTAGTTTGATTATTTAAGTAAAAGTATTTCCTAAATTATTTTTGTTTACGATTTTAAGCGTTCAATCTCATTGGCCTTATTCATTAAATAAAATTTATCTTTCTATTGATAATCTCTTTGTACTCTTTTTTATATTGACAATATTTAAGTCTGTTGTTTTCCGACTTATTACAATTAAAATGTTTTAACAAAGAAACATAGCGACCTTGTGCCGTTTTACATTCCAACCATACCAATTGGCATGCCTAACAGCGCTTCAGTGTTCAAATTTTGATGTATGTGTTATTAAATATTCTTTCGAAAATAAAGAATCAGCAATATCACGTATAACATTATTACATTTATTTAACGCAATATTTATAGAGTTACCACATGAACCATCTAAATCGTCTACAATTCTGTAAATCATAAGTAGGTTGCTTATAATACCCGATCTAAATTTGTTACGTAATAAATCGATCAATTTAAACTTAGTTTCAGTGTATGACAATTGATCAACCGTTTTGCTGTAACAATATAATGTAAACGATAACGGCGCGTTGGTACTGAATTAATTAAAAATGTGTACCACAAATTATGTAATAAGTACGAAATGTTGTCCCTTGCAAACCAAATAATCGATGGTAGATACACCGTATTAGAAGCGTATGTAAACTGACTCGTAACTCCTATTCTGCCATTAACGACACTATAATTGGAGGAGTTACATAGATGAAGCAGTTTAATTCCGTGATTTTTGTGAGATCTGTCAACAGAGGCCCAGATTACATATCTGGGACCCGTCTTATCAAACATCGTACGACATTCTCACCTTACGATGCAATTTTCGAAGCGCCATAAATATGTAACCGTCACGTAAATAATTACTTGTGTTGAACATTTCCATTCATTTCCAAAGTAGCTGTCAAATATCCTTGATATTTCAAACATACAGATCATAATCACTTAAATTCTAGAATAACAAAAGTCAATCTTAAGTTAATATTGTCGTACGATCTTTGATAAGACGGACCCCGGGGTCATAATCAGCACCACAAAGTTAAACACGTCCTTTATTTTCATAAAGAGAAGTATCATTTTCGAGTTAATAAATAAATCTACAGCTATGATATTGTATGCAGACGAATCTTTGCACCAAAAATAACATTCGCAAAGATAAATATCTTCAGTCAAACTCTAAAAATGTCGTTCTAATTTTAACCAGATAATTGAATAATGATGATTTTTATAGTGTAAATACCATCTTTTAAATATTCTTGAAATATAAAACTACCACACCACTACATCTACGTGCGCTCTTATCCTGGAATTTCCTATAAAAATTGTGAGAAATATTTACATTTAAAAAAATGCACTATTTGCTCGGTAAAAAGGGACTTCCTTCAAACGAAAAATAGTATTAAAGCGGAAAGTGTGGTCACTGATTAGCCTGCCTGATTAGCATGTGCAGACTGCACAGGCTAATCTGGGACGACACTTAACGCACATGCATTTTGCCCAATTTTCACAGAACACGATACATTTAATACCTTTGTGATAACCCAGAGACCCGAGGGACTATTGCTCACATAAGTAGTTCTGTTCCCTGTCGGGAAACTGCATTCCATGAGAGTTTTCACTCTCAATAAATATTTTCTATACGAAACGTCCGTGCTGGAGCATATACATGCTGTTGATGGCAAGACAAACGACGTTGCTTGTGAAGCTCGTACTTCTCTGTGTTTATCTTGTTAATTCTTCCTTTTCTTATTTATACGTTTACAAATTGCAACGGCTATAATTCGATCGACATGATGGCTTGAATGTTTATAATTTTCAATATATGGCGTAAAATATTAAATCCACCCGTTTTACTGTTTTTGAACGTTTAGACAAGGATGCACTAAAAAATAAAATAAAAATAACAAACACAATTTAAAATACGAACTTGGTTGTACGAAGTTGAAACAATAAAGTGAGAAAGAACAATTCCGATGAACCACAGATTACCGTACATTGAAGCAAAATAAAGTATTGTCTTTAAAGGGGCCTTTTCACGTTTGGGTAAATTGACAACATTGAAAAAGTTGTTACAGATTCGCAAATTTTCGTTATAGTTATGATATTTATGAGGAAATAGTAATGCTGAACATTAACCATGCTCTAAAATAGCCATTATATGCATAGTTTTACGATTTAAAAACATGAACATAATAAAGCGTTGCAACGTGAAACAAATTAATAATTTTGAGAGTTCGGTTGTTGTCGTATTTTGTGAAAATACGAGAATTGCTTATATACAGTATAAAATACATTTCGACGTGTATTAGGAAGGATGGCCGAGTGGTCTAAGTTGTAGACGTTTTACTCCTGGACTCTAGGGGTCAGTGGATTGAGCCCTGCTGAGGGTTATCTTTTATTTCTTTTTTAAATTTTATTCTTGAATTTTTACTGGAGCTTTTTAGATCCAATGGTTACACTTATCAATATAAATCATTTAATGACAAACTTCAAAACATGCTTAAATCTGTGAAAAGGCCCCTTTAAACCTTAGGGTGTTTGTCAGACGAGATGGACCAAAGTTGACAGGCTGCACTTATTGTCGACTGTTGGGCAGGTAACTGACTTGGATAGTTATTGTGCGCGATAGTTGCTGACCGCGATAGTTACTGACCGCGATAGTAATTGTCCAAGATACAGATCGACCCACGGGGTATCGAGGCTATGACAGCCTGTTCACACTTTCTACTATTACACGGACATTGCTTTTTGAAGTAATGCTTAAAACGTAATGCTTTGATATTTTCCAACTTCCATGAGATGAAAGTCTATACAATGAGAATTCCCAATTTAAATCATATATTGATGCAAATCAATGGAAATAATAGCAAAGTAAGAGATTGCATTAAAATCACTCTATCAAAACAATGTGCATAATTGTCTATAACACTACATTACGCATATATTTTGTAGATAATCAACCTGATTTACAAGTAAGGAAACCTACACTTTAAATGTATTCTCTATTATTTAATCTACTATATATATGTGTGTATCAAGCAATTCAAGTTTGCTGTCGTTGTCGCACTATCTTTAGCAATAAACACTGATAGTATGAAACACCTTACTATCTATGTTTATAAAGCACGTCATTTTTTTTGTGGTGTCGCAACACTGTCTTTAGAAACAAACAGTTACATTATGAACACCTTACACAGTGTAAAACCCATGCACGTTTTTGCAATCTTTCTGCAATATTAACAACATTTATATTCAATTATAGATGAAACAAATGAGGTTTCAAATAACATAAATATTTTGTCAGTCCGCACAAGCTAATTAGGGACAACGCCTTAACGTGAGTATCTCTAAGCAGAGACTTCTCTTAAATGAAAAATGTCACACATGCGGAAAGTGTCGTCCCTGATAAGCGTTTCCGGCTGCACTGTACGCACATGCTTTAAGTCCCGTTTTCCCAGAGCGCGGGTCCATTGTATCAAGGCTCCAGTTATCAGGGCAATACGCTACCATAGACGTTGATAGTTTTGGCGCTTTTCGACAGCGATACTACTTGTGTGAGATACAGATATGACCGCTCACTATCATGGATCTTGCATCCTCTTTTAAGACCCACTTTTATATAAAGTAAAATTTCTAAATCAAAATTAATAAATGCGGCAAAACTTATTCCAAGTTTAAACACGTGCATGGTTTGTATTCACTTAAAAACGCGACTATTTTACACTTGGTAACATATATATAAATGTGTTCAATCAGTAAAAGGCTACCCCCCGGTCGCACATAGCTGCGACTTTACGACGATCATCACGATCAAGCCACGATCTGAAAAAAAAGATCGAGGCCGATCGGAGTCTTAATCGAGCAATATGGAAAATTATGGTGTTCATTTCGACCGTTCTACGATGTTCCTACGTCAAACGCTTACTGCGTTAACTGCCGCGACATTCAAGATCATACAACGACGCTACTCAGAGCTTTTACTGCGCTTTTACTACGATCATGAAGATCTCTCCACGATGCTTCCGCGCTGCCTGTACGATAACGGCGCTTCTTCTACGCTCTTTTTACGACTCTACACCGATTCGTGTTGGCCACGATCCCGTTACGCTTGTTTTGAGCATGTTCAAAGTAAGCGTGGCAAGAGCGTAGAGCTCTCCGATCATGAAGACTCTACCGCGATCATACTGCGCTTATGAAGACTCCACTACGTTTCTCCTGCAATTTGTCACGATCGGCCACGTTTTCAGCCACACTTAGATTGTAGTAGAAGCGGCGTCTATGTATAAACGGGGTTTTGGCTTTCCTATATTCTTACTAAAATGACGACAATAAACTGCTGAATAAATATTTTTGAATCATGGATTTGATGGAATTGCACAGAAATACACAAACATGTCGCAAGAATGAGGCTCTATCAAAGATATTCGTGCAATTCAATGCAAGTTAACATATTTAAGGTTTCTCGTATTTATTGCTATCTCTTTGAATCAAATAGTTCATACCGTATTCATATGAACCTTGCTCGGGTGAAACGGGATAAAATATATTTGCGTAAAGTTTCGCCCCAGATTAGCCTGTGAAGCATGCATAGGCTAATCAGGGATGACGCTTTCCTGCGTTTAATCTACGAAAATACTGCCTTTAAATGAAAAATGCCATAACGCAGACTGCACAGGCTAGTCTGGTACGACACTTAACGTGCATGCATTTAGTTCGGTTTTCCCAAAGATAGGTAAATATTTATTCATCAAGACTGGTTATAGAACACTAATTGCGATAAATGAATGACTCAACATCACAGCGTGCAAATGTTTGACTAACAAACAACCGAAGCTTTTTCGGTATTTGGCAGACATCGTTTGCTATTGCCATATTTGGACGATACAAATCAGACATGCTTGCATTGTATACTTCAAGATATGGCAAGTTCATTATCTTTGTTTAATGAATGATATTTATATCATATCAATAGCATTTACATGAATAGAATCTTAATTGTGTTGTACAGGGTGATTTAACCCACGAATTCTCTACATGTTAAATGCCATATTTCCGCACGTCCCAGGCCGGAAGATTATTTATAATCATGAAAACATACCCACCCACCAATTGTTACTTTAAATAGAGACGTCTGAGTTTTTTATCTTTCAACACTGCGAATATATGACATCGACGTCATCAATGTTTAATCACGTAAATGTTCGTTCTTCTGTTAGAAAACATATATTTGTAATTTTAATCCTCTTTATCGCAAAGACATCCCGTACCATGTGCATGTAAACTAAATTATTAAAATAAAAGAATACTCTGGTTAAACTAATAAAGGTATAACTACCGTAATATCATAGGCTAACGTGTGCCTTTAGTGCAGTTCGGCGTATGGAGTTACATTGATGTACGCAGTAGTGTACAGAGGAACAGATGTGTGTAACGTAACATATACAACTATGATTACAAAATTTGAATACAGAATATATATATAATTAAATTACACACATTAATAGTATTATTACTTATTTTCTTAATTATACATAATAGCATGTATACAATTTTGCATAATTATTGAATGTTCTGTAGGATAATATAAAATACTTATTTTCTTATTTTTTGTAAATACCATTTTTTTTATTTCGGATAAAGAAAGGTTAATGTACATGTATATCGTACGATGGGCAATTTTTCCATAGGCTAAGCTCGGGGATGAAATGTCAAATTGGTGTACTCATCGAAAGATAATGTTTTGCATTTCCTTTAAATTAGACAACAGATATGCACATTACTTGGATGAGCAAGTGAACAGTCGTTGTATATTTTATATGGCATGCCTGTCAAATTATGAGTATTTAAGATAAGTGAAATCATGCACTGGGACAATTGCGACTAGGTTTTTATAGAAGTCAGTACACACTATACAAGCCGGGATGTAATTAATTTATAATTATCACGGGCGAATCCCGTTTACAATTTCGCTAGTCTCATGTTGATTATATTATTACCCGACTTTGGACAGTATTTGTTCTAAGATTTAAGGAGATCAATAAAACTTTGTCTATGTGTTAGCAGCGTTATTCAATTGCATAAAACAACACATAAGTATTTTGCAATTAGGGTTAAGTGTTCCGTGAAGTAGTAATACTTATGAAGATTTAGGAACTCATAATGACGTGACGTATTAAAGCAGTCAGCTATACGTAATTGTCTATTGTTGTGTGTGATTAAGACTTCTTTAAGGATTGCACTTAACACTGGTCAAGAGAAGTATATGTTATTGTTTTTGTCTAAAAGCTGATAAAATGACATCTACCAGCGTTTTCAAATAAGTTCTATCCTTCAGAGATGTAACTTTAAGCACTGTCAAATCAGTTATATCCGTAGGCAAGAAATGTCCTGTTTTAAAAATAATACTTTCATTCACACGTAAATTCGTTACGTTATATTTTGGGCGAAAATGAGCAATTTTTCTTCGTCATCGTCCACTCTGATTGTGTTAAATCTTTTGATTGGTCAACCCACGTAAATAAATTCCCCACGAATAATAGTGAGTGTACAGTACTTTATGGGTTCTAATCACTTTAGTTTTTTCAAACAAGAATATGTGTTTTATGAATGCATATCTCACCCTGTTGTACACTTTGGTTGAAATGGGATCATTATAAGCAACAACCATATCGGTCGAGCTCTGGGAAAGCGGAGCTTAATGCATATGCTTAAAGTGTCGTCCCATATAAGCCTGTGCAGTCCGCTATTCACTGACCAAGCTACAAAACATTCCGCTTTTTTCGTTTTAAGGAAATTCAAACTTAAATTAAGCACTTTACACACATTCATTCATCCCCGTTTTCCCAGAATGAAGCTCATATATAAATACGAGTGCTGCGTGTGATGGTAAAAATATCAAGGCAGACGGCTAAACATATTTTATTCCAAATTTTGTGAAGGTGAATGTATAAGGGTCCGACGATAAGGGTTGCTTGGGCATTGTAATCCGTGACATGTCGTGTTTATAGAGAATATTATGTGAGTTTTGGATAAAGATCAATATTATCATGCGAGGCTTAGGACCATGGTAGCGCGAGGCTTATTCCTTCCCTTTTCCAATTAATGAATACCAAATAATACATTTTTTCACGATGTTGTTTTACCGAAGTTGACATAAACAAATTCTCCAATTTTTTGGAAATCTTCAAAATTTAATCTGATATGAATAAAAGCGATAGTATATAGCTCAAGTTTATACGATCGTTGTTATACTTTCGATTTTCATCTGGTAATAGTATAAAATGCGTTTCAGATTTTCAGAAATAAACTTTTAACTTGAGAACGTTGTGTTGTTTATATCCTGTTTGTATATATGATACCGATCCTACACTGTACATTTGTATTAATGTACAAAAAAAACGATCGTTCGTAAAAGATGACTGTGCAGTGTGTTAACGTAACACATAACCAGAATACGATAATATTAAGATCGTATTTTATTTTAATAGAACAAGTTGAAGCCTGTATTTGCAAAAAACATTAACCGACACGTTACACTTATAGAGAATCCATGTTTTCTTTTTACACTATGAATATACAACTATATTTGTATAGTTTTGTATATCTGGTTTTACCAGTACAACCACATAGACATTAATTCTTTTCATGACAAAATAAGTGACTTTTCATGACTAAAAAATGTCTACTATGATTTATTTCTATACCATGATATACATGAAACGGCAACAATTGCGATAAACAGACGTCTTAGTGAGACACTTCTGAACAAATGAACGTCTCAAGACATTTGTGTAACCTCGTGACATCAGAGTTCGAGATGTATTCGTTTAGATGCCTATATGAATATATTACACACACATAAACATACAATACAAGCTAGAATGTATGTAGTTTAAGTGTAAATAGACGATCTGAAACATGATTACGCAATACAACTTAGAGAAAGAATCTACGTACATCAACGAAATTACACAATGAAGACACCTTCTTCCGCAAAGAAAGTGCCTTCAAGCTAAGTGAATTTTTTTGTTCCGAATAAAGATTTTATTTACATCATTTCCAGAAGGCCAATGGTCCATGTGGACACATTTAAGTACAAACAATATAATATTTACAGTAATAAACATATGTTCATAATTAATTCAAGCACATGAAATTATAATAATTACATAAGTAGTGTCAATAAATATTTTACAGCAAGAAATACATATTGTCCGTAATAATAATGTTTTAGAGGAGTACTCATACTCATCAATACATATTGCATTAATGTTATCGTTGAAGTACTCTACATAACAAAACCTAAAGAGAGTAAAACAAGAACTCACGCAAAATACTGAGTATACAGCCAAGGCACATAGTCGGCAGCATACATAGATAGATAACAAACATGAAATACGTTTAATTTAAGAGGAGTTCTCATACTAATCAGTACATAATGCGTTATTTGTAACAAACATTGACTCGACAAACACAACTAATGAGGCATAAACAAGAACTCACAAAAACACTCATTATACATTCACATACAAAATCAGGAACAGCAGCAATTTACATATTTCAACTAGTTTATGGGCAAAAATACATCAAAAGGGCACATACATGTTCGCAGATCTAACTAAAAATGCGAATTAAGAAAAACTATATTCGAGAAAGAGGCAACGCCTAATATTAAATTTCGCGACGAAAAAGTTATAATGTTTTCTTCTTATTTTTTTTCAAAAATGCTCGAGATTCTCAATAAACATCAACATAAACATCAATCAACATCAATAGCTTTAATGCCTAATTTGCTTTGTGTTCCCTGTGCTCTCCGGTTGGTGTTCTAAAAATTAGGCAATTCAACTATTCAGAGTGTGTTTATTGTTTCCAACAGACTTAACGTCAAAGGGTAAATGGACTGTATTGCAATATCTTCCGACCATCAAGCTACTTTATAAGCATTTCAATAAACTCGGATGCCGGAAAGAAATTGACGTTTCAACATTCGCGTTAACGTGTAAACAGCATACATACTTTAAATAAGCCAGGCTCCGAGAAAACCGGACTTAATTATTGTGCGTAACATATCGCCCAGATACGGCAATTGAAGTCGTAATACAGTTTATGCAGACAATGTCATCTTTTATAAGACTACACAGTCTTACTTTTGATGATACTTTAAGCACACGCATGAAGCCCGGTTTTCTCAAGGCGCGTCTCAAATTCATTGTTGGTATAGCTTAAATAAATTATTTCATTGGTACAATTGTTACACGAATTGCTGCTTTTTGAAATGTCACCACGATGGATTTGTTTAATGTACAATTGCATATCAAACATGAATGAAACTATTGTAAACTTATACAATTAAAAAATTTAATTATCAAAAATAAGAATGTATACATTTTATGAATGTCAATATTTGCACTACTCATTAAAACATTAAATACAGACTTTCCAAAGGAACGCAAATCGAATATATGTTTTCAAACTTTGATAGATAGTAAAATAGGTGGATAGATATATAGACAGATAGACAGATAGATAGATAGATATATAGATAGATGGATGGATGGATGGATGGATGGATGGATGGATGGATGGATGGATGGATGGATGGATGGATGGATGGATGATGGATGGATGGATGGATGGATGGATGGATGGATGGATGGATGGATGGATGGATGGATGGATGGATGGATGGATGGATGGATGGATGGATGGATGGATGGATGGATGGATGGATGGATGGATGGATGGATGGATGGATGCATGCATGCATGCATGCATGTATTGATGGATGGATGCATGCATGCATGGATGGATGCATGGATGGATGGATGGGTTTGTTTGGGTGGGTGGGTGGATGGATGGATGGATGGATAGATAGATAGATTGGAAGCAGGCTCTGATGATTGATTTTTAAAACTGTATTTTCTTCATATTACGCATTTGAATGTTTTCGGTCGATTCTCATCTTAATCGTGCACCCGTCAAATCTGAAGTATTTCCAAAAAGTAAAGTTAATCGGATTTTATTGCCATGTATATTTACATATCCTAAAGAATATTGTTCATAGAACATATAAATGTTCACAATGACATCGCAAAATATGACAAGCAAAATGTTTACCAATGCATACAATTATAATTGCATAATCTTACGACGTTAGTTTTTTAATATATGGTCTTAATATATATGTATGAATATTATTTCTCGATAGATTCCGAGAAAATGCTGAGAACCCTTCTACGGTAGAGATCGGAACTCCTAATCACTAGGTGATTACCCGCACATATTAACGTGTAATCGATATACTCTGATTACATATAATACATACCAGATTAAACAAATTAAAGATGGGCGACAAAATATTGTAACAAATAATAGTGTATTTTGTTTATCATTTCAATGCATTATTTCGTTTCAATAGTACGATAGTAATACGTTTAACCTATACTATGAATAGAGTCACGCACCATATACACATTGCTACCTTCAATCCTAAGATTTTACAATTACACGTTATTATTTATATGCACAAATATTAATTTGAATGAGACATACGAACATGTACTAAAAAGGATGAGTACCTTCACTGTCAAAGTCATACTGGAAATACAAATATCAAAATCCAATACTGGACACTTTATTTTGAAGTTAGCAGGTGTCCGTATACTTGAGCCGCGTCAACCGAAAATGGTTCTTAATGCCAAATGTGGCCAGCGCAACTATATACTAGCCTATGCCTTCGCGCAGTCTGCTCATGCGCTATTGTGTTCGCTTCTGGGATCAAGAGACCTTATTGGACTTCATATGGGACAGTGTAGCTCCTGACCAGACTTCGCTAATCATACTAAGATCGTAATTACTTATTCCAAAATCAAGTCAAGTCGACACTTTGAGCTCAAATATTGAAGGACTCAATTAATTTATACTCCAAATGTAGCTTATGGCTTAATACCCCGATGCATTTACGGCTTTTAAAAAACTTGAAAAACATGTATGCAAGGCTCGATATGGTATGACCAGTCATGCCTTAAATTAACCCAAAACACATGACGGCATTTTTAAGTTAATTCTCATCGGCAAACAACCCAAGACGAAAATACATATTAATCGTCAGTACAATAATCACACCGTAAGTTTACATACTTTTGACTGACTTGGTCTTAAGAACATATTGAAATATTAAAGTAGCTACCTTCACACAGTCCACTTCTATGAATAAACACGTAGAACACAAATTTGCGTCACCTTGTATTTAAAGTTGGACGCTGGAATCGTTCTAGCATTTGTAGTTAGTTTAACTCACTTGGAATCACAATATTATCTTAATGAAAGTAAATCAATCAGCGTCGACAGCCTGGTTAAGTGGCATTTTATTGAAGTACTCCTCACACTGTGTCACTCATATGTATCCTCATCTCCTGCTGGATGATATCCAAGTCAAACCACTTTCCTGTTCTTATCTCTACATTGTAGGTATATGATAAACACATCCAGCTGCATCATTATAATTCACTTAATTCAATATTAAGAAAATATTCTAGATACAACATCAAGCATATCATAAACAGCAGAGCCGCCAATGTGCATCCGTTGAACCACCTCCATCAATAGCTTTAAGTAACGTCTCCATATCGCATGCAGGATAGCATCAGACTCATTAACCTCTCCGTTCCCATCTGTACATTTCTCTTGTCTGTTCAGCGCCTCCAGGAACAGCATTTCCAGCTCCATCCTTGTCTTGCTGAACCACAACATCGGCTCTGGGGACGCGACGATGGCCTGTCGTATCTTCGGCAATCTCAGTATTACATTTGGACCTTCGTCCATCATGTCCGTTATATCTGCTACCCATTTACTTTGCTGCTTATCCTGCAAACCACTTGCTGCCATTAAATTTCTTTCCGGAACCATGTAGTATGACATTTGTTGTGTGGTAATAGCAGTCTTAAGGGCTCTCAGTCCGTCATGAAGCCAGTATAAAAAACTACGTTTATAAAAGTTATGCTGCGGGTTATTCTCAGCTTGCCAAAGTACTATATTTTTAATCACGTATGATGTAACTTCTTTCTTACAAGGCTTAAGAACATCTTTAACAATCATTTTAAGCATAACATAAACTTGCGTTTGTGTGCTATTAAGATTGTTTACAAGTTCTGTCTCACCAGTGTTAAAGCACATCCTCCATTCCATGTGCTTATAATCACTTCCCTTAAACCCGACTGGGGTTAGGTAGGCTCCTAATGATACGACTTTCTGAACGATGAATGGTGAAGGCCAATGACGGGGTCTGGCAGCCCATCTTTGGAGGATGCTGGGACAGTGACAACGTAGTGCGATTACTCTGTCAACATGAAGTATACCTGAAATTGTTCCAGGAGTCGACGGCCCCGCTCTCTCATGATCCACTACTTCTGATTGTGTAAATAATGCCGAATATTCGTCTAGGAATAAACTACTACTAAGTAGAACGGCTCCATATCCATTATCACACAGGGAATTATGAATTTGTTTAAAACGTGTAATGCCTGGTCTTTTTTGTAACAGTATGCAGTGGCCTGGATATACGCGTGTATCCATCCTAAAAACGTCTATGTCGTCAGGTATGGTATGAAGGTTGATACCAGCTTCCACACAGAGGACACCCTTAAACACGTGCAACATGTCCCAGTCGCTTTCCAAATAGCAGGTCAGTCCCTCTGCCTTGCTTCCTGCTGTAATTTGACTGGCATGACTTGATCGTGTATCTTTCAGCCTATCCAACTCCCTGTGTTTCTCAACCCGCCATCTTCTCATCTCCTCGCCGTATCCCAGCCGGGTCATTATAGTACATATTTCCATGGACATATTTTCGACATGATTCTTAAAATACAAAAGCACAATATAAATGTTAGTTCACGATGAATATTTAATTCTATTTCCACTATAAACTATTAAATGCACGTTCCATGCATTGGTAAAAATGTAGTTTCAGATAATGTTTATGTTTCAGTTATTCATACAAAGTGCGAAGAGCTTTCTAATTTTTAAATAACATAAGAAATAGAACGAGTTAAAATAAATGCATACATCATTTGTATCTGCATTTCATGTTGCGTATTTTATTAAGTTACATAAGTAGTGTTGTATTTATTGTAGTATGGATATTTGAAATATATTAATTACATTTTGTATACGTTAACATTATTTTATATATAATCATTGACTAAATTAATTATCATGGGTCGAATTTTTTCAATTATGTTTAGCTTTTTCGCCGAATCATATTGTTTCCTTAATTATATCAAGTGAATAGTACGTTATTTTCTCATTATCATCATGTAAAATTACATTTTTATTTCATTCAGTAATGTCATTGAATCTCGTACATTTATATACTTTTTGTTACAGATGGATGGAGTATAAACATAAACGTAGTTCAGAGCAACAGACTGGTAAGATCGAATTAAACTCGAGTTATAAAACCCTGATTTGTAAAGCGTCAAGCACCGTGCGTTAGAAACGTAATTCCGAATGATGCCGAACACTTAGTCTTACCAGATAAATCTTGTTTAATAGGTTATACGTGACACATATTAAACAAAAATGTGCATGCATTCATATTGTAGTGACGTTAAATACAGTTCCGTGCGTTCCTACTACTAACGCCAATATGACCATACGATTTACACGAAATTCAGTAATAACTCATTTGAAAGTTGTGCTCAGTTATAAAAACAGTTTTAGTATAGTTTATTAAAATTCTAAATCATACCTATTGTGTTATGTTCCTGAAACAGGATTAAGGAAACCATAACATACATAAAATTCCGTAATGAATCCACACCTGAACCCTTACGGTCGTGCTTGCACATAAATCCAGTGAGAAAATTATTTAATAACTTCAATGTGGTATACAGCATGTGGTTTGTTGTTTTCTATCAAGGTTAGAGTTTCGTTTGAGAACTGCAAAACTGTAATCAAGTTAACACAAATTCCCTGCGTACCTAATCGCATGTGATTACTGTACATAGCGCTGTGTCTGGCATCGCTTTCAATTCATCCCTTACCCGTGAGAGACGACTGTGCAGGCTGCTGTGGCTGCGAACCCTTTCAGTCCCGGACTTACCTGAGAGTGTCGACTGTACAGGTTGCTGTGTATGGGAACGCTTTCAGTCTTACTTAATGACATACCTGAGAGTGACCGCTGTACAGACTGCTTTGTCTTGGAATACGTCTTTATTTATCAAAATCAACATATATTTGCTGCGTATGCATTTTTTTCAGACCGCTCTACAAATTATACATGCGTCAAACACGTATTTTAAAATGCCGTATGATAAGCAAAATGGCACGCGTTCATTCGGTACATTGATTTTAAGGGAAACTTGAAGAAAAGAGGAACCGAACGGATATCAATAAGTTAAATGACCAACATATGTTAACATACTTGAATGTTGTGGTCAGGATAGGTTTGCTATGAGATGCACAAAGTGAGTTTCCGCATTAATTTTCTTATTTAATGCATACAAAGTGGTTTGCGCTGATAAAACAGCTAGCGTTGCACTTTATATTTGAGCAATATGGTTCCCATTTAACACTATAAACTTAACTAGATTATTCCAGGGTCACATCAAGTAAAAATTGTCAATTTGCTATCAGTGCCTTTTTTAGTATTAAGGTCACAATATACTAATTCCATACCTTTTGTTATTTAATTTTACATATCCAACTGTAGTCAAGAATAAAGTAAACATTTTGAACGTAGGAATCCCCATATTATAACATGTTGTTGACGAGCATTCTATTAAGCTTAATGCATTTAAAACATAAGAAGAAAGATCATGAGGAGGAGAAGAAAGAATTTCATACGTTTCCAAGTTCGCTGTTTGTTCATGTTTTTACCAGAAGTTTTAAACTGATGTAATCCGCATTCGCGCACGTTTCCCTCTGTAGTTTCCAGTCTTAAAACATAACATTGATTTCTTAGTGAACATCAATACTTCCTCTTTACACAAGTCTACATTAAATAGCATACGAGTGGAGTTAATTGAACACATGTCTTCCAGTTTATCAATGTGTGTATACTTGCACATCTCAATTATTTAGTATAATGTTACTTATATTCTCTGAGTTACCCGTACCTAACGGCTTCACATGCCTAGGAACGCTTTCAGTCACTTACTAACAACTACTAAGTATTTTGCGTCTATTTAGAGAGTCGTGTAATCGGTTATCCGTAAGTGCTCTAGACTACTGTGTCTAGGAGCGCTTTCAGTCCCTGACTTACTTGTATGTGAAGGCTGCACAGACTACTGTGTCTAGGAGCGCTTTCAGTCCCTGACTTACCCGTATGTGAAGGTTGCACAGGCTTCTGTGTCTAGGAGCGCTTTCAGTCCCTGACTTACTCGTTCGTAAAGGCTGCACAGGCTACTGTGTATAGGAGTGCCTTTAGTCCCTGACTTACACGTATGTGAAGGTTGCACAGGCTACTTTGTCTAGGAGTGCTTTCAGTCCCTGACTTAACCGTACGTGTTACTTACATTCTCTGAGTTACCCGTACCTAATGGATTCACGTGCCTCTGTGTCTAGGAACGCTTTCAGTCACTAACTAACTACTATTTTGCGTATATTTAGAGAGTAGTGTCTGGAAACGCGTTTAGTCCTTGACTTACCCGAATCTGACGGCTGGACAGGCTGCTGTGCCTAGGAGCGCGTTAAGTCCTAGACAATCCCGTATACGACGGATGCACTGGCTGCTGTGTCTACGAGCGCTTTAAGTCCCTGACTAACCGAAAAGGCTGCAAAGGTTGTATTGTCTAGGAGTGCTTTCATTCCTTTACTTACCGGTACGTGACGGTTGAACCAGCTTATGTGTGTAAGAGCGATTTAAGTCCGTTACTTACCTTAATATGAAGGTTGCACAGGCTTCTGTTTCTAGGAGCGGTTTCAGTCAATTACTTACCCGTATGTGAAGGCTGCACAAGTTGCTGTGCCTGGGAGCGCTTTCGGTCCCTGACTTACCCGTATGTGAAGGCTGCACAGGCTGCGGTGTCTTAAAGTGCTTTCAGACCCTGACTTACCCGTTCGTGAATGTTTCACAGGCCGCTAAGAGTGCTTTCAGTCCCTGACTTATCCGTAGGTTAAGGCTGCCACAAGCTACTGTGTCGAGGAGTTATTTAAGTCCCTGATGTACCCGAACGTGAAGTTTGCACATGCTGCTAGAAGCGATTTTAGTCCCTGACTTACTCGTACGTGAAGGTTGCACAGACTACTGTGTCTAGAAGCACTTTACATCCATTACTTATCCGTAGGTGAGGGTTAAACAGGCTGCTAGGAGCGCTTTCAGTCCCTGACTTACCCGTATGTGAAGGTTGCACAGACTATTGTGTCTAGGAGCGATTTCAGTCTCTGACATACCCGTACGTGAAGGCTGCACAGGCAACTGTGTCTAGGAGCGCTTTTATTCTCTGACTTACCCGTACGTGAAGGCTGCACAGGCTACTGTGTCTAGGAGTGCTTTCAGTCCCTGACTTACCCGTATGTGAAGGTTGCACAGGTTACTGTGTCTAGGAGCGCTTTCAGTCCCTGACTTACCCGTACGTGAAGGCTGCACAGACTACTGTGTCTAGGAGCGCTTTCAGTCTCTGACATACCCGTATGCGAAGGCTGCACAGACAGACTACTGTGTCTAGGAGCGCTTTGAGTCCCTGACTTACCCGTACGTGAAGGCTGCACAGACTACTGTGTCTAGGAGCGCTTTCAGTCTCTGACATACTCGTACGTGAAGGCTGCACAGGCTACTGTGTCTAGGAGCGCTTTCATTCCCTGACTTACCCGTACGTAAAGGCTGCACAGACTACTGTGTCTAGGAGCGCTTTCAGTCTCTGACTAACCCGTTCGTGAATGTTTCACAGGCCGCTAAAAGTGCTTTCAGTCCCTGACTTATCCGCAGGTTAAGGCTGCCACAAGCTACTGTGTCGAGGAGTGTTTTAAGTCTCTGATATACCCGAACGTGAAGGTTGCACATACTGCTAGGAGCGTTTTTAGTCCCTGACTTACTCGTACGTGAAGGTTGCACAGACTACTGTGTCTAGTATTGCTTTCAGTCCCTGACTTACCGGTATGTGAAGGTTGCACAGGCTACTGTGTCTAGGAGTGCTTTCAATCCCTGACTTACTCGTATGTGAAGGCTGCACAGGCTGCGGTGTCTTAAAGTGCTTTCAGACCCTGACTAACCCGTTCGTGAATGTTTCACAGGCCGCTAAGAGTGCTTTCAGTCCCTGACTTATCCTTTGGTTAAGGCTGCCACAAGCTACTGTGTCGAGGAGTGTTTTAAGTCCCTGATGTACCTGAACGTGAAGGTTGCACATGCTGCTAGAAGCGCTTTGAGTCCCTGACTTACCCGTATGTGACGGTTGCACAGGCTACTGTGTCTAGGAGCGCTTTCAGTCCCTGACTTACCGGTATGTGAAGGTTGCACAGGCTACTGTGTCTAGGAGTGTTTTAAGTCCCTGATGTACCCGAACGTGAAGGTTGCACTGGCTGCTAGAAGCGCTTTGAGTCCCTGACTTACTCGTACGTGACGGTTGCACAGGCTACTGTGTCTAGGAGCGCTTTCAGTCCCTGACTTACCTGTACGTGAAGGGTGCACAGGCTGCCAAGAACGCTTATAGTTCTTGACTTATCCGAACGTGACGGTTGCACAGGCTACTGTGTATAAGAGTGCGTTCAGTTCCTGACTTACCCGTATGTGAAGGTTGTTCGGGCTGCTAAACGCGCTTTCACTCTCTGGCTTACCTGTATGTAAAAGTTCCTGACTTACCCGTACGTGAAGGTTGCACTTGCTGCAAGAAGCGCTTCAGTCACTGACTTACCCGTATGTGAAGCTTGCACAGGCTAATGTGTCTATGAGTGCTTACAGTCCCTGACCTACCCTACTTGAAGGTTGCACCGACTGCTAGGAACGCTTGGAGTCCCTGACTTACCCGTATGTGAAGGTTGCACAGGCTACTGTGTCTAGGAGCGCTTTCAGTCCCTGACTTACCCGTATGTGAAGGTTGCACAGGCTACTGTGTCTATGAGTGTTTTCAATCCCTGACTTACCCGTATGTGGAGGTTGCACTGGCTGCAAAGAGCTCTTTCATTCCCTGACTTACCCGTACGTGAAGGTTTCACAGGCTACTGTGTCTATGAGTGTTTTCAGTCCCTGACTTACCCAAACGTGAAGGTTGCACTGGCTGCTAGGAGCGCTTCAATCACTGACTAACCCGTGCGTGACGGTTGCAGAGGCTACTGTGTCTAGGAGTGCTATTAGTCCCTGACCTACCCGTACGTGAAGGTTGCACTTGCTGCTAGGAGCGCTTTCAGTCACTGACTAACCCGTATGTAAAGTTTGCACTGGCTGCTAAAGCGCGCTTCATTCGCTGATTTACCCGTACGTGAATGTTGCACATGCTACTGTGTCTAGGAGTGCTTTCAGTGTCATAACGTGAAGGCTGTGAGCGTGTTCAATCCCTAACTTTCCCGTACGTGAAGCCTGCACAGGCTGCTAGGAGCGCTTTCAGTTTTTGACTTACCCGTACGTAAAGGATGCACAGGCCACTGTGTCTAGGTAGTGCTTTCAGTTACTTACTCACCCGTACGTGAATGTTGCAAAGGCTGCTAGGAGCGCTTTCAGTCCCTTACTTACCTGTAGGTGAAAGCTGCACAAGCTACTGTGTATAGGAACGCTTTCAGTCCCTGACTTATGCGTACATTAAAGTTGCACAGGCTACTGTGTCTAGTATTGCTTTCAGTCCCTTACTTGCCAGTACATGAAGGTTGCATAGCCTACTGTGTTTATTAGCGCTTTCAGTCTCTGACTAGCCCGTACTTGAAGGTTGCACAGGCTGATAGGAGCGTTTTCAGTTCCTGCTATGTATTATGTTGCATCTGTATTGAGAGATGAGTCTAAAAGTGCTTTCATTCTCTGATTTACCCGCGAGATGACTGTACAGGCTGATGTGGACTGGAACACTTTCATTCCAATGCTTACCCGTGAGAAACGGCCGTACAGGTTGTTGTATCTTTGGGCGCTTTCAGCCCCTGTCTAACCTGAGAGTGACGACTGTACAGGCTGCTGTGTCCTGGAACGCTTTCAGTCTGTGATGTGGCTCGACCCATGCCTCCTTCTGCCATTTTCAGTCGGCTGTGTGTGCATAATTGTATTCAAACATTTTATTACAATGAAAAGACAAGAGAGCTGACATGTTAGCCCGACTACTCAATTTCGTAAGATATAAAATATAGCCCTAACCCAACATATTAATATCGGCCTTATGCAATTGTGGTTATGTGTGAAAGGATCCAAATGTTCGCGAAATAGTCGATAGAGCCGTATTAGTGCGTTCAATTCCTACACAATAAATACATGGGATCCCCAGTAGGTTTTGTATTTTTGAATTTTAGGCGTGTCCAAACCTGATTAGGCCACAATTAAAATATTGTTGGTTTGCCCTTAACCGACCCTATATTTTACAGGTGGGTAGGTAGGTAGGAAAATTATTTTATTTTATTTTAGAAATTATATTTTAAATACACTAATAGTCTATGAATATTTATAACACTGGTATTAAAGCACTGTTGCAGTGTAAGAAGTCCTATGTAGCTTAACCATATCTTGTTTGCTGTTTTCTTGCATATATTAATATCAAATGCATGCTTGTGTGTTATTACATCAAATATGTGTTCAATAAATGATGTTAATTGCTCTGAATGTAAATACAATTTCTACAATAAGGAAAACATCAATACCACTTATTGTAACAAGATATTTATAAATTATGATATGCCAATGTAATTGTATCAACTATCATGCATGGGTTTTGGTTACTTCGGTTTGCAGTAAGTATAAAACAAATTAAAATCAGTTTTCACTTAAATGAATGAATGAACAGTAAAGCAAACCGTTTAAGAAGCTATAGAAATCAATTGACTGACTGTGACAACCAAATTTAAACAGAATTAATCGTTTCAATTTTTCATCTAAGTTCTAACTTCAGGTTAAAAGCGAAAGTAGATTAACATGTGCAAATATTTACTTCATTTGAAGACTGTTATCCATTTCAATCTGAAATCTTCCGTTAAATAATAATAAAAACAAAATGTTCAAAGCACAAGAGATGCTGTGCTTTTAATTTGTATAGATCGGATTCACAATTGAACAGAAGTTTACATGTTGACCTTCATTGAAGATTAACACTGTCCGCCATTTTCATGATTTTGATTGTTTTGACAGGAAGCGAAAATCTCTTCTATTTCCTGTGCAAAACACTTTTAAAAGCTCGTAAATTAATTTCTTTTTACTGAAAATAGTTATACAATTTATGTTTAAACCATATGTGATATGAAACCATGCATGACATGTCTTTAAAAAATAATTTTGAAATCGGAACCACATTTACTTTATTGTTTTAAACAAAATGGCGGACTAAGTTGACAGTTTATAGACGTTTGCATAACTGCGCACCTCCTATTATTCCAAAAAAGACATAGTATATGTCATTCACAGCTGTTAATAATGACTCCTTACACTTCCCATATACATTTGGTTTAAAATCATGAACGCCTAATTACAACAACCAGTTTTGAAAAAAGGTCGCACATAATTCCTTTACAACAATAATTGTTGTGCAGACACCTTGTTTAAACAGAAGATTACTCCACGTAAAAACAGTCATTTAATGAGCGAACGCATGCAATCATCATTAAGTCCATATATAATTAAGAGCGGTGTATGCACATATTCGTTATTGAACATATTCCTCTTAATTAAGCACAATATATTTAAAGAACATACTTTGTTCTCGTCGATGATAGAAGCTTGTCACCGTTCGCCAACCAATTTAACTCCTCTGCACTTAACCTACTGCAAGATGGCTAAACTTGTCGAACGTTCGCACGTACACCACTTTGACGGTTGTGATTGGTGGAATGTTTAAGACTTCCTAGTCAAAGATCCTAGTAACAAGTGGGCTGTAAGCGAAATAAACAATACAGTCTTGTGCGTTCCGGCCGATGTACCATTTACGCTCTTAGTCTTAGTTGAAATGACAAGTGATACTTGAAAAAAATGCGATTGCTATAAAGCGGCCCGTACATGTGTAGAAACCGCGCTCTATGAAACGGTTTTATTGAATGTGCGTGAAGTGTCGTCCCAGATTAGCTTGTGCGGTACCCTTCGTATGTGTTTAAATGCCTGTAATTTAGTATGTGTTTGAATAGATTTTAACAGAATTAAGTTGTGATTACAGATTTTCAAGTTATAATGTTAAACGAAAATTTGCACATTCATCATACTTTTCATTCTTTTCGTCTTTATTTTAAAATATGTGTTTAAAAGCGGGTGTTGTTTAATGTACATAAGCTTTTTGCACAAAATGAAATTGATATCTACCTATGGGTTTGTGTGGGTTTGTGTTCAAGAGTGCAGTAATTTTTATGGAATGAATATTGGGTATAAGGATAATTTATAGAATGTAAAGAACTTAAAAAGCCGATTCAAATGAAAGTATATGCTATATATTTTATACGGGTTCTAAGATATCACATTGCACTGAAACATTTTACTGTGAGTGCTTCAAACTTTTCATTCACTTGGTGACTTTTATTAAAATTTGTAAGCAAACAAAAAAAAACAATTTCACTATTTAAGTAAAAAAACGACGCGACTTTTCCCAATCTGAAAGGCCCCGGCCCTGTTCTCGAAATGGTGAAGAATTAAAAAAAAACATTTCTAACTTAGCCAAGTGCCTTGCGGAAGTAAGTAAACGATGGACAATTTAAGAAACATATAGTTTGTTAAAATGAAAGCAATTTAAAAGATGTGTGTTTCCATACTGCTCGTCGGGTCCAAGAAATATATCCATATCATCCCAAAAAATTAAATGCTGCAAGCTATAGATCCCGCAATTACGTATTTGCTGAGTGTTCTTAGTATGTCATTTGCGAGTTTTAATTTGGGTAAATACATTCATATTGAACTGTTCAGTACGACTAAAGATATAGTCAAACATAAACATTTTCGTGTAAATAGAAATAAGTGCGAATACTTTGTTAGCGGTGTAAGGGCCTCAGCAAAAATATATGTAAGTAAAAATAAATAGTTTGTACATGAAGAAACATCTGTTTGGACTCCGGACCATTTTAAAGGGACCTGTTCACGTTTTGATAAATTGAAGAAAAAAAAGAAACATAAAATGTTTCAGATTTGGAAATGTTCGTTGTAGTTTTTTTTTAAGAAAACAGTAATACGAGAGTTGCCTTCAAAATGAACAAAAGGAATCCGTGTTTTGTCAAGTACATCCACGGTTTTCTCGAACCATTGTTGTGTTAGCAGATATGTTAAATACTATACCTCAATGAATACGCAATTTGTCAATATTATTCAACATGCATTATAAGAACATTAATGAAGCTGTGAAGGGCATTGTTTTAGGCTTTTTGAGATGCAAATGCAGTTACAGAAGCATTCAAATGAACTAAAATGATGGACCATGCTATTTCTTGTGGAAGTATTCGAAATATTCGACATGCCGCTACTGTATAGCGCAGAACAACGCCTGGTGGTGCTACACATTCAACTTCAAGTAGACGTCCATATAAGGTCACGCCTGACGTCGTATGCAAAATTCGCCGGCGGATCTCTAAAATCAATCCGCCGACCCAGAGAAAAAAGGCACTGGACACAGGAATGTTCAAGGGAACAGTATACTACATCATAAGCCATGTTGTGAAAGCAAAACTACGGAAGAAGTTCAAGTCTAATCAGCTCAACATGGCACAGATTCAGAAGCGCAGGGCCAGGTCTTGGAAGCTATATATCTAAAGCTTAAATGTGGCAAGTGGAGAGATTTTGTTACATCTGACGAGCGATGTTTTATCTTGGTGGAAGTTATGGAAGAAGAAGACTATGTTATGTCAGAATGGGAGAAAACGTTGGCGATAAACTGAAGTTTGTAAAACGTGATGCGTTTGCCCGTGGCTTCATGGCGTGTGCTGCTTTATCGTCCAGAGGTAAATCAGTGATCAGAATAATTCCCAAAGGGACCAAGGTAAACTCAGAATACTATATCAATAAAGTTCTGAAACAATTTATACGAAAGGATGTACCGAGTCTCTTTCCGGTGGATAAACACGTAATGACTTTCCATCAGGAAAGTGCATCTAGCCACAATTTTAAACACTGTTTTCTAAAAAAAATATCAAAACATTAAGTTCATAACACCCGAAGAATGGACTTAAGTCTCTAGATGCGGCCCAAATGGATTTTGGTATATGGGGATACTAAAAAGACGCTTACAGAATCGAAACGTAAACTCACTTTCTGGTCTAAAAAGAGCTCTGAAGGACGAATGGCACAAATTGGAACAAACAACCATCAACTAGACGTTGAAATCTTGGCCAAAGCGTTGCAAGATAAGTTACAATTGCCATGAATCTCATATTGAGCATTTGTTGCAAAAAAATGTATTTAGATTATAAATTATTTATATTTTTGTTTTGTTCGTCATGAAATTGGGCACCTCTCGTACTGAACATTTATGATGCCCTTAAATATCTATTATATGCATCTTTTGGCGATTTAAAAACCTGAAATTTATAAAGAGTTGCACACGCGATACGATTGAATAATTTGGAAAGTTGAATTGATATCGTTATATTTTGTGACATTACGAGGAATGCTTATACAAAGTATAAAATATGTCATGAACTATATCAGCATGGATGAAGGGGTGGTTAAAGCGCTAGACGTTTACTCCAAGTGTCAGTGGTTCGGGTCCAGGTAAGGATTTTTGTTTTATACTGGAGCTCTTTAGTTCCGATGTTTACATTTATCAATTTAAAGCATTTAATTACAAACTTCAAACCAGGTCAAAAATCAGTAAACAAGCCCCTTTAATATATACAGATTTATCATATCCGTTTTATGCGGCGGCCACTAAAAAACGGAAACCGTCGCTTACTGAAACAATAACAACATTATTGTCCTTAATTCATGATTCACTGACTCACTGTTCTTTTTCCACGAATGGTGTATTTTTAGTTTGGTTTCGGAATAGTTTGCAGAGGGAAAAACTGCACGATGCTGAGTGTTTATATCGTTACTCAATCAAAGTACTGACAGTACTGGTGTGACGATGCTTTTGAGAGGATGGATATAAAAGCATCAAGTTAAGTTTATCTACATCACCACAATCACCACAATTGTGTATGTTGGTACGAAAAAAAAATTTGGTACAAAAAATTTGCGAAAAAAATTTGGGTATGAAAACAAATTTGGGTACGAAAAAATATTTAGGAACCAAAAAATTGGGACCGAAACAATTTTGGGTACGAACAAAAAAATTGGGGATGAAAAAAAAAATTGGGTACGAAAAAAAAATTGGGTACGAAAAAAAATTGGGTACGAACAATTTAGGTTAGGAAAATAATTGGGGGAACGGGAAAGAAGTACCTGTGGGGAACTTGACCCACACTCGCATATTTTCGGCCCTTTCCGTCAAATATCAGATAAGTTCCTCGAAGGCAATAGTATGAATACACATTTCGGAAGCGGTAATGCGGTCCTACCTACGCGCGTCAAAATGTAAGCGAAATATGTACACAAGTCTGTCAGGAATTATTGAATTAACGCAGAAAATCGTGTATTGATGTAAGTTTTTTGAAGAAATGTGCAGAAAATATATTAAACAAGAGCTGTGTTTGTGAAACACAATGCCCCCTGCTGCGCAGCTTTGAACCCATATATTTTACCTTTGACCTTGAACGGCCACCGGAAAAACTTTGCGAAACCGAAATTTCGCAAACTTAAGTACCCTTTTTCTTGAAGGTTTGCTTATTTGTGATAAAGTTTAAGATAAAAGTCTAACTTGTGATTAATAATTGGTTATTTTTGCTTGTTAAATGCGTTTTCTTCACTATGAACTTTATTTGCAAAGTTGGGGTTCCCATGGGATTTTTGTAATATCCCATGGGATTTTTCATTATCCCATGGGAATTTTGGTTTCTCCCATGGGATTTTTCTCCAGCTTTTTTTATGGGAGAAAAAATCCCATGGGATTTTCAAAAACATAAAACACGTTCGTTTGTGCTTAGTTATCGATTTTAAGCATTGTTTAAGCATTTGTGCATATTTTCGTTCAATTTACTTTGATAGAAAAAAAATCCCATTTTTTTATGGGAAAAAAAAATCCCATGGGATTTTT
Source organism: Dreissena polymorpha (assembly GCF_020536995.1). Classification (NCBI taxonomy): domain Eukaryota; kingdom Metazoa; phylum Mollusca; class Bivalvia; order Myida; family Dreissenidae; genus Dreissena; species Dreissena polymorpha. Next base: position 590,898 of record NC_068365.1, read on the forward strand.
TTCTGATTTTTAGAGATTTATTCATGTAACCTTCAGAAACACTACCTTTTAACAAATGATGAGCATTTCTCGCGATTTCATCGCGTTAAATCGTGTTTTAAAATAATAAAAAAATCCCATGGGATTTTTTTCCCATGGGATTTTTTTGTCCCATGGGATTTTTTTTCCCATGGGATTTTTTTTTTCCAATGGGATTTTTTTTAAGGTATAAGTTTCTAAAAGCTATATAATAATAATAATTATAATAATAATAATACTAATAATAATAATAATAATAATAATAATAATAATAATAATAATAATAATAATCGTGCTCAATGATGAATTTGTACTTTTAAGCGACTAACATTTTTATTCGAGCCGATCGTCGAGTCCGAATGGTGAGTATAAGAGCATTTTACCAGTACAAATAAATCACACTTGTGAAGAGAACGCTACCGTACTATAAAATAATCTTGATAATAAGTCATATCATTTCTCGACAGAAAATGAAAACAGTATCCATATTGATGTCAGCAATGTCCCCTGCTATGATAAATATTGACAAAATGAAAAACCTTGACAATAATTCCGTGTCGAATACGCATTAGATTATAGCAATCAAATTCATATAAGCATTGATAAGATAATATGCGAAAATGGGTCTTATGTCAAATACGGCAAGCGTAGCTCCATTCCATAATGTCCGGTATTAAGTCACGTCAAGTTTCGTGGTCGAATTATAGCATAATAATCATTTTCACATTACGCGAATCATTTGAGTTTCCCTACATATATTGTGTTAAAATTTATGTTACACTAATGTGCGAAAAGGGGATTTCGGTAATTCTACATTCGCCCGCCTAGTACCGAAATCCCCATATTTACGCCTTAAAGGGTCAATAGGTCATCGGTATGAATGGTTTTTGACTTCACATGAATGTTAAGGTGCAAAAAAATGATATTAATTTTAATTATTAAGCACTCTTGACAGCATTAAGTTGCCTCTCAGTGGGGATTTCGGTAATTCTACACTAGAACTTAAACGCGCGCCGGTACCGAAATCCTGCTGTGCAAACTTTCAAGTGTCAACAAAATTATTATAGTGTTTTTTTTTCATTAGCAACAAGTGACATGTATTATCTCCCATTCGGTTACTTCTTTTGGAAAATAATTAGCGGGGATTTCGGTACTGCTACATTCGTACGCCCAGAGCCGAAATCACCCATGTTTACGCCAATCCCCCATATTACGCCTTAAAGGGTCTATATGTCATTATGTTTGGGTTTTGGCTTTGCATTAATGCTGATTTGTACACAATCATATTAGTGTTAATCATTTAAACACTCTTATCAGAATATTTTTTCCATTATTAAATAGTTTATTAATGTGAAAAATGTGTAAACGAATGTAAAAAGGTAAAATGTACATTTAAAACATTGGTTACACAAAAGTATATGTAAATATAACATGACATAGTAATAATAAGTCTTCAGAAAGTATTTTCCAAACAAATCTGATGAAACAAATGATATCGTACTACCTTATTTACAATATGCTATACACTTTTGCAATTTAGTTATCAATGTTTAATCAAAGCATAAATCAGGATAATATGTTGCCTCTTAGCGGGGATTTCGGTAATTCTTAACAAGCACATAAACCCGCGCCGGTACCGAAATCCCCGCTGTACAAACCTTCAAGTGTAAAAATATACTGATTTAGGTTTAAATAAAGGGAACAATAGTATTTTTGGCCACCAAAAAGCACTTCCGCGTCAACAAAACGATTGAAATTATGTCAGAAACCCAGCTTTTCATTGTATATATTGCAATACACCATCGGCCGCCGAGAGCGGAATACTGCGCTTGGCCGCTAAACAATGTGGATTGCATCAAATTAAATGTCAATTTTCGATTGTATTACAAAAATAAACACTGCCTTTTTATAAATATGTCAAGCACGTACACTTAACAAAAAAATCGATATATCTTTATGTAATGTAGAAAAGTAAAGCGCTTTATATATAACAATGTTTTATAATGTCTCTCTGGTTGAGAAAAAAAACTAAACAAAACCATGTAGAACATATATGTTTTCATAATTAAAAAAAAATATTTAATGATGCACGTGATGTTTTATAATTGATATACGTTCACGTGTCATTGAACGAGTTAAGGGAGAGATGCGAATTAAATTACACATAATTAAAAAATGATACTATACTGTCAGCTTGATTTATAAATTGTGTTCCATCGCGCCAATATATTCATTGTTCCATGAAATTGTGTATAAAAGCAAAACGATTGAAATTATGTCAGAAATATTGCTTTTCACATGAAATGATCTTTAACACTTTATTTATTCCAATCAGGTAAATAACAAATACAATAATAGGGGAAGTCTATACTGTGTATTAGAAACTTATTGTGGTGATCCCTATCTTATCCGCTCAATACACATCCACCTGGCTACTGTACAGAAAAAATTAGATTTACTTCCAAAATAACTGATTTCATTAATTGCTAACTTGTTGTCTACATTTTAAATTAACAACGATAATGGATCAACATCACCGTTGCACAATTATTAAGTTCACAGTAATCTGTACTTTAAATAGATAGCCTAATTAAAGACGGTGCTAATAAAGAACAAAGCGTGAATGTGGATATTAAGAAATTAGATCCTTTTTTGCATGACACTGGCAGTATATCATTTTATCTTATATAAATAAGCCACATTTAAGACATGGATAAAATTAAAATAAGACACATTTGCATCTTTCATTTCTTGAAAAAAATAAGCACGCAGTCACATATAAATAAGATACATTGAAGACACAGAAAAAAATATATAAGACACATTTGCATCTTTCACTAAATTTTCTTTAAAAAACATGTGAATCTGAAGAAAAACATTTATTACTGACACATTATTCTAAAAGTCGACTGACAACTTAAGTTCAAAGAGGGATTTACAATTAAATAAGATCAATTTTCGCATGATGCTGGTTGTAGAGCAAGCAATACATTTCTTACTGACACATTATTCTAAAAGTCGACAGGCAACATAAATTCAAAGAGGGAACCACAATTAAATAAGATCAATTTTCGCATGATACTGGTTGTATAGCAAGTAGTCACATATTAATTACAGCTTGCATTAGTTGCAATAATTTTGTTAAGTGCGCGTGCTTCTGAACGTTGCGTTAAGCGAGAGTGTTGTCATTTTGTTAGTTTTGTATTTTGGTATTATGTATGATTATTGCTTGTTTTGAGTTTGAAATAAACGCTTTCTGGCAAATAAGCATCGTCTTAATTTTAATAAAAATAATGAACATTTGACATACAAAATGTCCAATAACATACCGGCAATAACATTATATATATGTTAATTTCTGTGCATGTTTATACCGAAATTATAGCCGACATCGGCAGTTAGGGAAATTTAGTGACACACTTTAACACATCAAACATGCATGATAGTTCTTTTTTCATATGATATTCCCCTGTGTCGGACCGTATTTGGTACAAAAACGAATATGTACAAGTTTGTACCATATTCGGCCGAATATGGTACAACTGTCTAATTGTACCATATACGTATCTGCAGTTTTGGGGTAAAATGCCTGACCGAATATGGTACAAACTTGTACCATATTCGGATGAAAAATGTACCACATTCGTTCCGAATATGATACACACTCATCATCGTAATCATCATCATCATCATCATCGTTATCTCATCATCATCATCATCATCATCATCATCATCATCATCATCATCATCATCATCATCACATCAATTATCAACACCCCAATGATCATCATCGTTGTTATCTTTACCAACACCACCATCATCATCACCATCAAAACCAACATCATCATATCCATTATCATGATCGTAATGGTGATCACAAAAGTTTTTTTTGTGATGATAATGACAGCGATGTTTTCGGTCGATAATGAGGATGTTGTGATGATGATGACGACGATGAGAATATCATCATCATCATCGGCCAATAAACATCGCCATCATCATCATCACAAATATTTTGTTATCATCATCATCATCATTATCATCATCGTCGGCCGATAAACATCGCCGTCATCATCATCTAAAAACTTATCATCATCATTATAACCATCATCATCGTCCGATAAACATCGCTGTCATCATCATCCCAAAACGTTTGTTATCATCATCATCATCATCATTATCATCATCATCATCATCATCACCACAATCATCAAACCCCAATCATCATAACCACTGTCATCATCATCACCACCACCATCATCATCACAATTTTTTTACCATCATCATCATCACAAATGTTTTGTCATCATCATCATCACATATTCATTTTACATTTTGTATTTTATAATTTGTTTCATTCAAGAGATTCAACAAACTTGTACTTTTTTCATTTATTGGTATACTGACAGGATTTTTCAAAGTAATATTGAAGAACATAGAACAGCATTTAAATTTTAATCCAACTGTAGCATTTTGACAAGACATAATATACATATATACATTCATTTTAGTAGCAGCCAAAATATCCCAAATGTGCTTCGTAAAAAGTTACCAGTAAATGAGCAAATGACAACAAATTTCCGGTAGAAGAACATAATCATCAATCACAAAAATAACATAACAGGTTTCCAAACACCGATATACATGTATATTTCACCTGTAATGTCTGTACATGACATCTATGATATCATACCAACCGATTCCACTAACACGCAAACGCAGCCATGCGTTTGCCCATTTTGGCCCCTTGATGATTTCTTTTATTGCCGAAATAAGACCGCTGTTTCTGCCCGCTCTTGTTAATAGGAAACGAACGCTAACAGGATTTCTGTTACTAGTATCTAGTCCAATATCCGGCCGAATGTAAATTCTAGGTGTTTGCAAACTCATTGACCTTATTAAATCTCTAAAGGGTTTGCCGACCTTCGCCAACACAAACTGGATTGACGGGTTTGATTGTATGCAGAACTTAAAAATTTCAACTTGAATGTGAAGTGGTAAAATCAGAAATGGAAAAGTCGTTCGCTTCTGTGCCCTCCTATTGTTTATCATATCTTGAAGCTCTTTCAGGGCTGAACACACAGAGACGTCACCGTTGTCGCCAGAGTCACCGTTGTCGCCGGAGTCACCGTTGTCGCCAGACGCAGCGTTGTCGCCGGAGTCACCGTTGTCGCCGGAGTCACCGTTGTCGCTGGAGTCACCGTTGTCGCCGGAGTCACCGTTGTCGCAAGAGTCACCGTTGTCGCCAGACGCAGCGTTGTCGCCAGATGCAGTGTTGTCGCCAGACGCAGCGTTGTCGCCGGAGTCACCGTTGTCGCCAGACGCAGCGTTGTCGCCGGAGTCACCGTTGTCGCCGGAGTCACCGTTGTCGCTGGAGTCACCGTTGTCGCCGGAGTCACCGTTGTCGCAAGAGTCACCGTTGTCGCCAGAGTCACCGTTGTCGCCGGAGTCACCGTTGTCGCCAGACGCAGCGTTGTCGCCGGAGTCACCGTTGTCGCCGGAGTCACCGTTGTCGCTGGAGTCACCGTTGTCGCCGGAGTCACCGTTGTCGCAAGAGTCACCGTTGTCGCCAGACGCAGCGTTGTCGCCAGATGCAGTGTTGTCGCCAGACGCAGCGTTGTCGCCGGAGTCACCGTTGTCGCCAGACGCAGCGTTGTCGCCGGAGTCACCGTTGTCGCCGGAGTCACCGTTGTCGCTGGAGTCACCGTTGTCGCCGGAGTCACCGTTGTCGCAAGAGTCACCGTTGTCGCCAGACGCAGCGTTGTCGCCAGATGCAGTGTTGTCGCCAGACGCAGCGGTGTCGCCGGAGTCACCGTTGTCGCCAGAGTCACCGTTGTCGCCAGACGCAGCGTTGTCGCCTGACGCAGCGTTGTCGCCAGACGCAGCGCTGTCGCCAGAGTCACCGTTGTCATACGACTGTTCTAAGCGTGATATTATGTCCTTGTACACGCGTTGATTGATACGGATACTAACGTAATGCATGCCAAATCCTTCTGGGAAATACCCCAATGCAATTGTTCCAACATCACCATCGAACTTTCCATCTGCTGACACAATTGATGAGTGTTCTAGTCCTCGGGTAGAAACTACCAGGCACTGCAAATTATATTCTCTCATAAGTGCAATGAGCGTGAGGTTGTCGCCGTATGTCCCATTCTTAGACATATTCTTAACGTATTCATCAAATGTTTCATCATAGACAAAAGTTTCATAGAAATATCTGTTTTCTACAATGTGATGGACTGCTTCCTTACGTAAAGCATCTACGTCTTTGTATATACCAATTTTACCAAGTTGATGCGATATAGCAGCAAATTGACAATTTCCATCCGGATTTGGGTCCATGGCAATATTCACCCCATCCAACAACTGCAGATTTTCATGGTGTGTTAAAACATGATAGTACTTAGTTCTGTGATTTTGTTTCTCTGAGCGGTTCTGTTTTAATGAATGTTTTTTAATTTTTCGTTGTTTCTCTAACGCAACAGTTAGGCTAGTCATGTTTTCGACCCCAACCGATTTGCTTACGAATCCAAGTTCGGGTTTGTTCGGTACTTGAAATGACACGATATAAACACCATTTCGTTTTACTTTTTCTACCTTGCCTTCGATAACATATCTTTTGGTTGGCACCCTGGATTTTCGAAAGGGATAGCGAATTAATACTGTCTCTCCTACTTTGTACTTGCTTGGGGAAGTTGCGTTTTTCAACAGCGACCTGTAAGCCTTTTTATTTGCTCGCCGTATGGTTTTCTTTATTTCACGAGAACTATGACGTTCTTTGGTAAAAACATGACTTCTTCCGTAGTAGGCTTCAAAGGGCGTGAGACCCCCAAGAACTCGTTTGAAACTTGTGTTTATGGCATAGGCTAAATCTTGAAGCCCTTCGACCCAGTTAAATCCACGTTTACTTTTTGTTGCAAATAGAATCTTGGCCTTTATAACACTGTTTGACCTTTCACACTTGCCCTGTGATTGAGGATGATACGGCCTACTATTGATCATTTTGATGTTGTACTTGTTCAACAAAAGTTTCATACTAGGGCCTTTAAATTCCAGTCCGTTGTCACATTGGATGATGTCAGGGGCAAGGTTAACCATCAACACGTCCTCTAATGCCTTTGCAACTTCACGCGAACTCTTCGTTTTCAGGGGTTTTGGCATAACGTACCTAGAATAAACGTCCACGACTTGTAGAATATAACTGTATGTGGACCCCTTGTAGCTAACACTTTGATTTTTCATGTTAATTATGTCAATCTGCCATCTTTTGCCTGGTTCCTCTTCTGTAATTGTCTTTGGCTTTGGCTTGTTTGTAAATCTCGGATACTTCTCATGGTAATACTTGCTATTGTACAGTATTTCAAGGATAGCTTGTTCCGAGAACCCCGTGTAATTTACTTTCAGTTTGTTGTAAATAACCCTTGCTCCACATCCTTTGTTTTCCATGAACATCTTCTCAACAAATCTAGGAAGATCTTCTTTCACAAGGACTTGCTTTCCGCCACACAATAAAGAACCCCGGTCACCAAGCTCGAAGTCCTTACGTTTTCTAATCATAGCCAAACAATTATTCTCTTCAGGTGTCCGTTTCTTCACAGGGACATCGAACGATCCGTTTAAACATCTGACAATAATGTCGTACTTCGACCTGGGCAAGCACCCTAATTGCTTCCTTTTTCTCCTAATTGCTTCCTTCATCTGAAATAATATAATAAGTTATTATACATTTATACTTCATTAGTTAATAGAGCTTGTATTGAACACCGCGTGTCGAAAACGAATGTCTCACGACATGAGCTGAGCTAAAATCACTCGTCTGATAGCTCCGCTAAAATTTACAATCCGAACTTCCGGGCAATATGCGCAATGAAAGTAGCAAGTACTTCATGTAAAGTTTCATTGAAATCCAACCGAATTCAAATTCAGGGGAAAAATAGCGGGCAAACTTATGGCGGTCAACGGACAAACGGTCTGTAGAAACCAATGCTACGTGGATGGAAGGGATATAAAGAAGGGGCCCTGGGGGCCTAGGTCGCTCACCAGAAGTCACGACTAGGCAGGGTTCGAAGGTCAAAGACCTATAAACTCCATAAAATTTAAAATGTTAAAATCTACAGATTACAGGAGCTCGATCTTATTTTGGTGGAAAATACACTTTCGAAAAAATGACTGTAGCTTAAATATTTTAGCAGTTTAGGAGTTACGCACCCGGAAGGAATGCCACGGACAATTGGATAGACGGACGGACAACTGCAAATGCACTCTGAGGGGGGGGGCATAAAACATAAAAATCAATGCATGTTAAAACATCAATGCATATTAAGACAACTGAAAATTAAAATTATGTACAGTACTTACTGTCAAGAATTCTTTTGAAGTTTGAAGAAAGTTTGGATTTCAATTCTTTCTAGTCGAAAATCACAACTTTTCTTGCCGACCGCCAAGTCAAATATGGTTACTGACTTCTGAGTAAGACTCGTGTGCAAAATTCCCGCCTTTTTAAAGCGGCACGTTATCAAAGAAAAAATCGGAAACTTCAAAGCTTTGTCGGCTTCTCAGCAATATGACGTCGGAACGACAAATCAACTTTACAAAGTAATGTTTAGGAATACAGTCACACCTGTCTAAAGCAGCCAGTCAAACATCCTTATTTTTGGAGAGATATATTCATTTAAAAGAGCTCAAAATCTCTTAAATCGGATTTTGGTGAAAATACACTTTCGAAAAAAAAAGTTTTAAAAATTTGAAAATTGCTATTAATGATCTCCACGAAAGTATATGGCCCGCCCGGGAATCGAACCCAGGCCGCCTGCGTGCCAATCTGACGCGCAACCGACTGAGCTAGCCGGCGAAACAGTTACACAACCAGCAAAATCCATGTAAAGTGTGGTTAGGTTAGCTGTTTCTGTTACTGCTAGTTACGACGACGACGACGACGACGACGACGACGATGATGATGATGATGATGATGATGATGATGATGATGATGATGATGATGATGATGATACTTTTGTCACTTCCAATATTAGGTTAATACAATGTATTTGAGTTTGAAAAAAAGTTTACACATCGGCAGACTATTTCATTTATTAAGAAATACATAATTTATGTACCATATACGTAGGCCATTTTCATTTTTATGAGTTTTTTTGGTATGTACCAAATACGTTTTGGCGAGCATAGAAAAACTTATTCCAACCGAATATGGTACAATGTTTGTACCATATTCGGTCGAAAATTGTACCATCTTCGGTCCGAGTATGGTACATTTGTACCATATTCGGCCGAATATGGTACAAATGTACCATATTCGTTTTTGTACCAAATACGGTCCGACACCCCTGGTTGCTTACCGGTGTATTGGTGCAGTTGATAACCCCGCCGGGACTACAGTAGGGTGCTAATACACACGTGTATCGTGTTCAATACAATCGTCTTAATTTTAATACAAATAATGAACATTTGACATACAAAATGTCCAATAACATATCGGCATTAACATTATATATATGTTAATTTCTTTGCATGTTTATACCGAAATTATAGCCGACATCGGCAGTTAGGGAAATTTTGTGACACACTTTAACAAATCAAACATGCATGATAGTTCTTTTTTCATATGATATTCCCCTGGTTGCTTACCGGTGTATTGGTGCAGTTGATAACCCCGCCGGGACTACAGTAGGGTGCTAATACACACGTGTATCGTGTTCAATACCCGATCCATGCTACAACGTGTAAGAACGGGAATTTCGGTAATTCTACCTTTTTAAGCTTGCGCACCTCTAATGGGCACATATCCAAATATAATTTAATTAATTATTTTCCTAATCAGCATCATTTCACTAAACTACATGCAAATTTGTAGGTAGCTTTCCATGCTAAAAAAAAAACCGATTTTTTCAAAACCACCCTAACGCTCGGCTTTTGTCCAGTTTATTTTCACCCCTGGGGTATATAAAAGTTCAATAATTCATTCAAATTTCCAAATATGGGCATGCAGTTGGTGTGTACAGATGCAGTAAAGGTGTTTAAAGTTTAAACAAGATGAAATAAGTATTCTTTTACAGACATTTATTTTTTACAAATTTTAATCTATGGAATAGCGCCATGAAATGTAAGTGATTTCAGCCAAGTAAAAATTGGGTCGGTTAAAAACAAAGTGTCATAAAATTCAAAATAGTATCATTTAAGTTATATTTTAAACTAAGTTTTTATAGAAACACTATATACAGCAAAAATACCAAAAAATAGACAGATTTACCGTTTACTTTTTGAAATAAAAATAAAAATGCAACATGCATCATTCGTATTTTCAGCAGTAAATTAATCAATTTAGCCATAACGTTGTTTTAATTTTAAAATTGAAGGATGTGCATACACTTTTCAACATATTTAACAATAAACATAGCTTATGTGCTATATTAAATCAAATTACGTTAGAAAAGAAATAAAACGCGTCGCAAAAAGTATGCGATGTCGGCAGGAATCGAACCTGCGCGGGAAAATCCCAAAAGATTTCTATTTCATCGCCTTACCCACTCGGCCACGACAACTTTACATCTGTGTAACCTTAAATTAGATATATATAAGTAAACAGGTAAAAAGGCTCGCTCGATCTTTGAAGAAATCGCGAAATCGTATTTTTCAGATGATAATTGGATCAAAGTCAATATTTATAGTGAAAATAATGTAATCTAAATGAATAAGTTAAACATATATCAAAATTCGAAGTTTGAAAAAAATAAAATGCATCTCCCGGAAATAAGCGATCATTGAAGATCGGCAATGGCTTATGTATGAAGTGAAAGGACAGTTGAAAGTTTCCATTTTGCACGTTAATGATTCTGATAATATGGTGACAAAGGCAGCAGTCCTATGTAGTATTGTGTTTGACCGGAGAGTAGCGTGATCTGTGTCGGTGTTGGGCGCTCTGAGGGCGCAATCCGGCTACATAGGTACATAGAAACCTCTTGTGGCTATAGTCCATGGATCGGGTTCGGCAGACAGGGAACATGTAAATTTTTATATGTATTTTTTATATCTTAATTACCTAAACGTATATTTATCCTGGTTACTTATTTACTGAGGTATGAGTTAGTCGCAATGATTGTAGATACGTTGTACTATATTTAGTAAGTATTTGGAGGACGAGTGGCACGGGCACGCGCTTTATTATCACTTATGCAAGGAACGCGTTTTGTTTATATACGTATTTTTGATATTCCGATAGGCTTAAGGGAGGTAACTTATTCAAGTAAAACGCGATATGTTTTGCGATGCTTTTTAATAACTCTTGTTTAATTAATTACATACGAATATACAGCTAAATTTAAGATGATTTTTACCAGAAAAAAATTTCGGAGAAAGATATATTGAGATTTTGATATTCCATAGAATGCGAGTCTCCATATATATTTTCTATTGCAGGGGAGGTAATATAAAATTTTTAAAGTCTCCGAATTGGTCTTTGTTGTATCTATTTACGTTTATTTTCAAGCTTATGGCGATTAAAAAATTAATTATTATTAGTATATGCTCACATGGATATTGGTACGGATATATCGTGTTCATATAAGTGTTACTACATCCATTTCATTCATCATTCAGGTCGGGCTACACAAATCTCGTGAAGAGGCCAGTAGGACCTGTAAACAAACTCTCATATACACACTCTTCACTCATCGTGGCGCTCTCGCATGTCTGAGGCGATATATGAGATCGATGTCATATATAATACTGTATTCGCTGGTATTTTCGGTTGATATGTTTGATTGCTTAGGACGCAATGAATATAGTGTATTTATATTTAATCGAAGTGAGCTCATTGTTGTTTCTGGCGGTATTCAATTTCTGGTAATAGTTTCGCGATTAAAGACGTCGGTTCTCGGTTAGGTGTGGAATGTTCTTATTTGTTAATGTGCCAAGTGCTTAAAGGCGGTTTATCGCACTTTATTAGTCGGCGTTTCAAGAGAATGGGTAATAAATGCAAATCAGTAGGTGCTTTGAAGACTTAAGTACGGCAAGAACCACAACTCACTCTGCTAGGAACGATTACCACTGCCTGTCTGCAGCAGACGACAAATGATTCTTCTCTAGCAGTGAATGTATATACCAGCTTGTAAACGCCATTGGCCAGTCTAGTGTTTATCATTAAAATATACACATATTGGCTGCTTTCATGGAAAACGAGGCTTAATGCACGTCAAATAAGATTAGCCTGTGCACAATGATAAGCATATGCAATGCGAACAAGCTAATCAAGGACGACAACAGCGAACAACTAAAGTGCCTTCAGCGCTTTGATTTATAATATACATTATGTCCTATGTTATATGGCGTATAGCTACTAATATATGTGTGTATAAAATATGTTAACCGTCTTTATTTTTTAAATAAATGAAATCATACTGAAACTCTACGAATTGAGGATTTACATGTTTTTATGAGCTGTCAAAGATTATTACAAACAACAATTATTATCTTTTTTAATGCAGACACTTTAAAAGACTGTGGGTGCGGACCCAGGATCCTGCGATAAATCAAACGGAAAGGTACTTTATGTACTTAAGCTACGTTGAAGAAACTCGGACATTGTTGACGCCCTGTCTTCAATAAATACTGTTTTTGAGTGAGGTTAAACTTACAAATGTATTTGTTAGCCAATTGACGTGTATCGTGGTATTTTGAAATTATTTTTAAAATAACTGGGCTAAGCATTGGTTTCGGTAGAAAAGTACTGCAACAATTTCGCTAGATTTGAACACATTTTAACACTCCGCATTATGATATTTTGATTCAATTTTTCATATTTATACCAAGTGAGTTTTCATTTGACCGCCTTGCGGATACAGATCCATTAGCATGTGCTTGTGTATTATAATAACAATTAATGAGTTAATTTACTACTTACAGTATCGTCATCATCATCATCATCATCATCATCATCATCATCATCATCGTCGTCGTCGTCGTCGTCGTCGTCGTCGTCGTCGTCGTCGCCCTCGTCCTCGTCCTCGTCCTGCTCCTCCGCCTCCACCGCATCATCAGCAGCAGCATCGTCACTATCACCAACAGCATCGTTATGGTCGTCATCGTCGTGATCATCATCATCAGTGTCATCATCATCATCATCATCGTCATTGTTATCGTCGTTGTTCACCTCCTCGTCGTCGTCATCGTCATCATCGTCGTCATCGTCATTCTCATCATGAACAATTTCAACAACCGTAAAACCTATCGCTCAGCTCATTTTTGCAGTGAATTCGGATGTTATATCAAATCTTTTTGATTAATAGAGTTTGCTGCTTAATGTATTAATAACTAAATAATAAAGTTGATAATATTGAAAATAAATGGTTTCAATTTTATTTATCCGTTTAAGATGCAGTATTTGACCAAGTCAATTTGTCGCTAAAAGTAGTCATTACACATTCAATCCAAAAAGCGTTACGAGTTGCTATTGAAACTATAATCGCATTCCGATAAAAATGGTGTCTGTATTAGGGCCTGTTTAATTTCTACGCTTAATTGCAATTCATACAAATATTTTTAAGGGTACCGGTATATCTAGACACACTCTGTTATCCAAACAATCCTTGTGATCATAAACAAATAAACAATGAAATATAAATAAAATTAGATGATAAAAAATGGTATCTTCCTTTTTGCTGTTGCTAGTTATCAACAGAGTAGCAAAACTTTTAAATATAAATTATATTCAATTCATAGAGCGCTTAAAGATTTGAAGTTTATCTAAATCTATAAGCACAAACATATTTATGTTTGTTAATACAAAGCTGTAGCAGTTTTCTGATTGCGCTTGAAAAGATGTGATTGTTGTTGTTGCATTAATAGTATCATTTGTTTGTATTTCCAGATTAGGTATTCCACCATACATTTTGTTTTTAATCAGATGTCTTATAATTGGCATTGCAATATTTCAATAACGAGTAATCAACACAATTGACTTTATGTATTTTTAATTGTTTATCCATATTATCATTAACATTTGAGGGAAAAATAAGCTGTGTCATTTTTTATTTTTTATTTTACTTATGGTTCAGACAACTCTGCTTTTACTATATGCCGTAATAATTATAAGTTTCCGTTCACTTAAAGATATTGTTTTTCGTGTTGGAAAATTTAAATACGAAAAATATTTAGAGACAAGTGTGTTATGTTTGTTTGTCAATTATTTAATTGAAGTAGAAATAATACATCAGTGTACGTAATTTTATTGTGTTGTTCCCTTCGTTCTTTACTTTAAAAATACAACTTAACAGCTTTGCAATCAACTGAAATAATATATAAAAAGTAAAAACAATAAACGTTTGGCTTTCTTAATACGTTATCATTTCAAACGCTGTTGGAAGGAACCATTGCTTATTAGAGGTTTACAAGGTAATTTACCCAAGTACGCAAATGTAATGGTCGATTGCCCTTAGGCATGATTCTGTTTTATTACTTTAATCCGGTTGTAAAAATGCATGACCGAAGGGTCATCAGATAAGCAAAAACAGGGTCAAAATCTGATAAAATAGCGCTGTTTAACTGACTGTACGAAAATCCGTATGTCCGAAAATTTAGAATCATGAAAACATAAATATGTTGGCTTAAAAAGGAAATGTAAGAAAATTTAGAATGTAAGAGAAAATACGGTGGTTTTATGGTGTTTAAATCGATTAGAAATAGCAAAACCTAAAGACATTATCTCAAGTGTGATTTTCAAAAGATTTTATATGAATGTACACACACGGTAAAACTAGTCTATTAAAATGAAATACCTTCATTGGTTCTCATGTTTTTAATATTTATTAAACATAGGTATTTGTGAACACTTGTTGTTATATAATATTGAAATGTACACGCATACTGAACATAAAATCATTAGCATAACGGCTAAGTTGGTTTTTACTAAGATTGCAATAGTGTTTATTTTATTATTATGAATCTTATGAGGATAATTTTGAAAGTATGACACAGAGTATCTAAAGAAGATATATACATAATTACATATGTTGTTGTTGTTGTGGTTATTGTTTCAATATTTTTATGAGTATCATACATTCAATGACGAATAGCTATTAATTTGTCATACAAACACCATAATTATTATTGGATTGCGGAGATTAAACAAATCGATTCCCTAGTAACTGATATAACTGATACATTTTTTGAGCGACAATTTGAAACTAAATCTATTATTATTTAAATTTGATTATTTTAATTGCAGACTTTTTTTATTAACCCCAATTAATGTGTACGCAACGTTTCTTTTATTTAAATCGCTGAGTACGAAGCATCAAGCTATTTTTTAATTAATTGACAGTGATCTTTAATGTATGTCATAATATAAATTGAAATCAATCTTAATTAAAGCTTGAGCGGTTGGTTTGTAATAAGTTTTGTAAATGTTGCTGTAGGATATGTATGCACAATAAATACTAACGCTCTGGCATATTGTGATGGTGATATGATTATATATTGCACAATGAATATGTGATGATGTTCTTGTGATAATATTGAGGCTATAATAAGTTTTTGAATTAAGCTAGCTAATTTCAAATAAGATAAAAACACATCCCAATCCTAAAATTATCAGTAAGTTATAGTATTGTTTGCCTCTAGGCGCATAATTAATTGAAGGCCTAGTTTATCTGTTAATCCTCGCCCCATGTGGTGTCCCAGTGGGTACACTGCTATTAATACACGATGTATTGGTCCACAATTAAATCTCTTATAAAAACATGTCTCTCAGGTGACTGAAAAATGGCTGTGTAGATACAACAAATACTACTACAACGGAGACTAAGATAACACATGTTACAATTAATTTGTCTTCCTTGCGTTCTTCTTATACGACAAACACTTCTAAAACAAAAAAACAAAAAGCCGCTACTGCTACTGCTTCGGCTACTCTTACTGCTACTGCTACTGCTACTGCTACTGCTGCCGCTGCCGCTGCCACTGCCACTGACGCTGCCGCTGCCACTGCCGCTGCCGCTGCCACTGCCGCTGCCAGTGCTGCTGCTGCTGCTGCTACTGATAGTGCTACTGCTACTGCTACTGCAACTGCCACTGCCGCTGCCACTGCCGCTGCTGCTGTTGCTACTGATAGTGCTACTGCTACTGCTGCTGCTGCTGTTGCTGCTGCTACTGTTACTGCTACTGATACGGCTACTGATACTGCTACTGCTACTGCTAGTGCTAGTGCCAGTGCTACTGCTAATGCTACTGCTACTGATTCTGCTACTGCTACTGCTGCTGCTGCTGCTGCTGCTGCTACTGCTGCTGCTGCTGCTACTGCTACTGTTGATAATAATTCTCCTTCTACTTCTCTTTCTAATATTGCTAGCGATGCTTCATAATTTATTTTTAAATGTATCATTTTGTTAAAACAGGAAAGAACTGTTATATATATATTCTTAAAGGGATCTTTTCACGCTTTGGTAAATTGACAAAATTGAAAAAAGTTGTTTCAGATTCGTAAGTTTTCGTTTTAGTTATGATATTTGTGAGGAAACAGTAATACTGAACATTAACCATGCTCTAATATAGCCATTATATGCATCTTTTGACGATTTTAAAACCTAAAAATTATAAAGCGTTGCAACGCGAAACGATTGAATAATTTGGAGAGTTCTGTTTTTGTCGTTAAATTTTGTGTAACTACGAAGATTGCTTATATAAGGTCTAAAATACGTCGAGAGTGTGTACTCGGCGGAATAGCTCAGTAGGCTTAAGCGTTTATACTACAGGACTCTGCCAGGACTCCCGGGGTCTCTGGTTCGAACCGTGCTCCGGGCAATGTACATTTCCTTTTTTTTTTTTTTTCTTGATTTTTTACTGGAGCTTTTATGATCCAATGTTTACATTTATCAATATAAAGCATTTAATGAATAAGTTAAAAAAAAAATGCCAAAATCTGTGAAAAGGCCCCTTTAAAGGTATAAAGAATCTAAACTTTTCTGCGATTAAAGTTTTATTTAACTGGATTAGTATAGGCCACATAACAGACGCTATTGTACTGATTTGTACTAAACAACATTTTGTCATAATCAACAGTTTTAACATGCCGCAGTTTCCTTGGAAGTTAACCTTTGATTGGAGTTATGTATAAAACATTAACAAGGTATTTGTTGACAGTTTGTCCTGTCACAATTATATATTAGTTGAGCCAAACGTGTGATAAAGATCCCTTTTGGGGTGGCGATAAATACTATTTATATTGTTCAACAGTGGGAGACTGAGAAAACATATGTTACAATTAATTTGTCTACTTTGCCTGCTTCTTCTTTATATATTTTTCTTGCTAATCGTTTAAGTTTAGTTTTAGTTAAGTAGGTATATCAATTTACATTTTTTGATAGATATTTATTTGGATAGTAATAGTATGTTTTATTTGACTTGACATCATTGAACCGGTTTATTCATTGATAAGATCGGGATCTCCACAGGTGTTTAATCTCGATTGTTAGGTGGGGAGAAGGGTCCGAATGATAATGTTGTCGTCGGCTTACGAATCACATTTCACAAGTTTTAGACAAATATGCATACGTTATAAACCTAATTTAAGTATTACATAGATAATAACTTATCTTTATTTTGATGAACTACGTTTAAGGTATAAAACTATAATTATCTATGTGTTGTGTGCCGCATACATACCATCTTGCTTTTTTAAATTTGATCACAACGGTCCGAAGTCATAAACATTCATTATGCATGGTTGCTAAAGCACAGTGTATACTAACTAACCTATGTTTATTGTTGTTTGCTAGGGTTATTATTATTATGTTTTTTTTTTTTTTTATTTTTTTTTTTTTGGGGGGGGGGGGGGCTGTTATAGAAGATTTCAACTAGTCCTTCAATTAACGAAAAAAAATATTGGTATAGGAAATATAAAAGAGTAATAGACAGCTTCATTCATGCTGTTCTATTATGGTGTTTTAACGCATATAATTATGTATGGTTGATGAAGCACATTGTATGCTACCGATGTTTATTGGTGTTGCTGTTGTTGTTAATGATGATGATGATGAGGAGGAGGAGGAAGAAGAAGAAGAAGAAGAAGAAGAAGATGATGATGATGATGGTGGTGGTGGTAGTAGTGACGACGACGACGATGATGATGATTTTGATTATGATAATGAGATTTGAATTAAATTAATGCGCAAAGATTTTTCTTTTTAGCGGCCAAGTGCAGATATCTGCGCTCGGCCGCTGTAAGGGTTATGTAATATTTGCAATCTACATAGGAGTCAATAGCAGATACCAAGCACCATATGCTTATGAGAAACAAAAGCAAAATATTGGCAATCGCTGAAATCTCGAATACGACTTAATCATTTTATTAAATGAAAACCGGTAACTATTTTAAACGGTTATTATATTGCAACAACTTAGCGGTGTTTATCCAAAAGACCATTGTTATAATTACAGGGACGTCAATAGGCCAAACTATTCAGGAAATATGATTTGAGTCGTCAAGGATAGATTTTGAGATCAATGTACGTCCGATGAGATTTAAAGGGAGTTGGAGGCGTAGGGACAGATTCGTTCGAGTACGCGATCATTTGAGAACAAATTATGTTGAAGCTTTATCGGAATTCCGGAAATTTGCGATCTGTACCGATTTTTCCTGGTTCTTTTTTATTGATTCTGATAAGTTAGCGGCCGGCACGGACATGAATATTAACTGACGAAAACCTCTTCGCTACTTTTCGAAAATCTTCGACATGTTGCAAATATCCGTAATATTCCGCATTGTACTCACCAGAAATTGCAACTAGAAAGACTACAATAAATCAATTAGCTACGGCTCGGGCGGGGATTTTCCTTTTATCCCTGTAAGGGACCTAATGCCCCAGACTACCGGCTATTTTTTCCGGAATTCGAACTTGATACACTTGATATCCCTGAATTAAATATTTATATCCGCAATTTTGATCTCTAGAGTGCTGACTGTTAGTATTGTATTTGACTGGAATGACTGTCGATTATGTGTTTTTAAGATTAAAACAAGCTTACGAAGAACTTTGTGTTTGCTTTTTTGTACGCTTTCTTTTTAAAAATGTATTGTCCGCCACGGACGCAACAATTGACCAAATGTACCAGATTGTGGTCTCTTTAAAGTGCTATGTTTTTACTGCCGTGATATCTTTAACAAACTACACATTATTGATCGTGGACGTTTTATACTCTTATTGAATTTGTTTCCCCAAAATATGCTCTTCTATTAGTAGATGTTTAGGTGACGATGTTCTAATTATAGATCTTACACGGCCAAGAAACACTAGATAGGTCTTTGCAAAGAGAGCTGTTGGATATCGTGAATGCGTTCAATGTGGCCTGTTTATTTCAGAAAGCTATGTGCAATGTTTTATGGGGATTTCTATCAAATTGCCAATTGCAAAATTTGATTTAATTCATTCGGACCTACAAGCGGGAAACTTCTTCATTAAAATTCAATGGGCTTTTAAGAAGTTCGTTGAAAGGCCAAATTTGACGTTAAACAGCAACGCCGAAAAAATTGCTACTCAGTCTTATTTATCACTTTTTTTGTAAGATTTACCAGTAGACGTTCTTCAGTGAAATTAAGCAAACACACAGTGCCGACAAATATGGAAGGGTATTTAGGTAAAAATTACATCCTTCTTTGTGACTGTGTCATGATTCTTGATGGTACTTTCAATTAGTATGTAGACACCTGTTCATGCTTGATGACACTTACATCTTGCCTGATGTCCAATGTCTATTTACATTCTGCTTAATGGTATCATGCCTGTGTACAGATGCAACATTCTTGTTCGTTAATTGCATGCTGCATATGTGTATGTTGGTTTGTGCAGAGAGACTTGTGCAATAGGCGCAGTGCATAATGGAATCAAATATTAATGCGTTTAATAAATTAACGCGATGGTAAGATGTGAGTTTCACCCAAGCACAAAGCAACATACTATCATGCATGATACAATGATGTCAATTGACAGTCATTCCGAAATGCTACGGAGGACTACGGAAATTTACGGCGTATAACGGAAATTTTATGTTATAGGAGAAGTTGCGCACCTTTGTAAGATATTTGCTACTGAACCGAAATTAACCGCGTGTTTGTAGACTTAACTTTTTTTTGGTTAATGACTAACCATAATTTTTGTACAGTAATTTACCTTCAATAACCAAAGAAAGTCTATGGATATATTTCAATATATGCTACTAATGCATGTATGCAGAGCTCCAGATAAGACGCTTAAAGTCGTAAAAAATTGAATTAAATTTAGTAAAAAAGTAGACTTAAATTCTGTGCGTACGGTTACACATTGGAAAAATAAAATAAGAATTCAAAATGTGTGATCATGCGTAAAACTCAATATCAATGCATATAATGTAAACATTTTATCAATGAGTTCCCACTCGTCTAGGCCCTCATTACAATTATGAAATCAACAGCACTTTAACGTTATTATGAATAACAGACCATCTTTACAACAGTCGAAAAGCCGAACGTTTTCCATTATCTGGTCCTTTTATCGCAAAAAGGCTGTAACCCGGCAATTGTCATGAGCTCTTCTTAGACTATAAACCTAAATGCGGATGTGCCAAAAATTATATTTACCTGAAAAAAAAGAATTAATAATAGACTTTAAGGCTGGATTATTATAGAGTGTAAACCAAGATTTTGCTGAAAAAGTTATCTGGAACTTTGCATGTATGTTGAGAGGAAATCGATTACATAATTTCAAATTTACTAGAGTACTTTTATATTGCACCACATAAAATGCTTTAAAACTATAATATTGAAGTGCACATATAAACTTTATTATAGATGGGTAGGTATTTCGTGTCAATCTCTTTCACATATGAAAGAGCTGTTGGTCATGCTGCTTAAAGTACATATAGATGCATGACACAATTTAGATTAAGCAAAATAAAACACTAGGTATTTGCCAAGACTCAAATATATACGAGCAGTAAGAGCGTAATCGTGCACAGCGAGACTTACTCATGTAGAATTTGAACTCTTATTGCTTTCTTTCGAAATAATTTCATGTGTCCGATCTAATATGCAATATGCCCGGTGTTTTTTTTGCGGATTAATGTTCCGTTTTAGATCCATAATTAACGAATGCCTCAATATTTTCAAAAATTAACACCGGAATAATGTTCACCGACATTTTTTCATACATATTGGATATAAATATTATAGAGCTTAACAAAAAATACATTAAGCCCTGTTCTCCCGGCACACGTGCTGGACACACAGGTGGTTAGCGTGTGGCTATGATAATAATTAGTGAAAACATCTTTTTGAATGATAAATAATCATATTAAAACGAAAAATCAAATTTTCTATAAAAAAAAAAATCACTACCGTTTTATATATAACAAGGTATCCAACTCGAAATCATCCGAAAACGGGGTGCATCGTTTTGAGCAGCCATTACTAAATTAATTTTGCAGCGATTTTCATGACCCGGTCTTATTCAACGCAGAAATGAATTTCCTTTTAGGAAATGTATATATATTGTTATATTTCTACACATGCTGGGTCAAATTTTAAGAAATAAAGCTATACATAATTTGCTTGACCCA
The DNA here is from genome assembly GCF_020536995.1 of Dreissena polymorpha. Taxonomy (NCBI): domain Eukaryota; kingdom Metazoa; phylum Mollusca; class Bivalvia; order Myida; family Dreissenidae; genus Dreissena; species Dreissena polymorpha. The sequence goes on from NC_068365.1 coordinate 612,516, forward strand.
GTTGTGATCGATCAGACCGTATTTATGAATGAAATCTCCAGTTGTAAAGACACAACTCCGCATTGGAGCAATGAAATCACTCTTGTGTTTAAAATGTCAGTTGGTTGAAATGTATGTAAACAAAGGTTTGAAAATGCGCTGGACAGTTAGTTTTGATGCATAATTCTACGGCAAGCACGGTAAGAATGTTTTTTTCATACGTTTTATTGAATTATGGTATCGAGGTTCGTGAACTTTGCAGGGAAAATGCCCATTTCCCCGTGAAGATTTCAGTCATGAATACTGTCTGATCGATCACAGCTGGGTCACGCGAGTTGTGTATCGTGTTATTTCTTAAAAGTTGACCCAGTATTTGTAAAAATATTGCAAGACATATACATTTCCAGAAAGGAAATTTATTTCTGCGTTGAATAAGACCAAGATCGTGAAAATCGCTGCAAAATTGATGAAGTAATGGCTGTTTAAAACGATGCATCCCGTTTTCGGATGATTTCGAGTTGGATACCTTGTTGAATATATATTTAACTTATTTTTTTTAAGAAAAGTTGATTTTTCGTTATAATATGATTACTTATCATTCCAAAATATGTTTTCACTAACTAGTATTATAGCCACACGCTAACCACCTGTAGCTGGACACTTTTAAAAAACACTATACAAATTCAAGTACTTATGCACTTAATTGATTGTAAACAATGACGGTTGAAATCCGTGCGTGGGAATTTTTCTGGTAACCAAGAGCGACGTCAACGTTCATGACAAACCTGTTTATATGACATTTATTTATTGATTTTTTCCAACTTGATTGAAAATTATGTGTTATGATATTTTAATACATGTAGATGAAGTAGTTGTTTTCTCAACGAGGAGTACAATAGTTGAACAGTACTAGACACGAGTACTTGTAACTTTCAGGTTTCTCTGTATACCACAGACATTATATAGTCATAAAATGATAAATATGTGTTTATAGAAATTGTAATTATAGCATGGTAAACAGACTAGAGAAATCTGAAAGTTTCACGCACAGGTCTGTGGCAATGGGGGTTTGGGCTACTTTATAAATATGAGGTCGATATGCAATGCACATCGGTAGATTACGTCTACTGTAATTATTTGGACTAGGGAAGGGCCACAATTCCAACACATCAGCCCCGTTATGTTCTAAATAAAATACATGTATAATTTCTTGAGTGCCAATTGCATCTTACAAATATCAAAAACATTCACGGCAGTTAATTCATTGTGTAAACTTACTGGTCTTCATGGCAATAATGAACGTATTTAGTTTAATGGAGATTATATAACGAAGGGAACTAATTCAGCTTATTCAGTTTACTAGTCAAAATGATTCGGATGTTTTCGCTTTTTTTTCCGAAAAGTAATTTATTCAACATACGGAATATAAACGCGCGCCACCTGATGTCATAATTTAGTAACTTGCATTCTGCTTACTGCCTGTTGCTAACTGCCGTTGTTAATGACGCTTAGTGGCAAAACCGATTATGACTGGTTTCAGGAATAATGAACACACAAACATTGGATAGTCACCAAGCATGTTGAAACAATCATCAAGTATAACCGATAGAGAACAAGCATGTTGGAACTGTCATGAAGCATGTTAGAATAAACATCACGCATAATGTAAATATTATTCATGAATGATGTAATGTTGCAGCAATCATCAAGTATAAACGAATAGACAACAAGCATGTTGGAATTGTCATAAAGCAAATTAGAATAAGCATCAGTCATAATGTAAATATTCACCACGAATGATGTAACTTTTACCTAAATATCCTTCCATAGACATGTGTTGTTACTAAAATAGACATAGAGATTTGAGCATTGGGAGTGACCTAATCATACTGTGCTTTAGCAGTATTACGGAATACCGTTAGTGCCATCGTGGTTACACATTAAAATCCAGAGGGCGAGAACGCGAGAACGCGATAGTACAATGGCGACAATGTGACAATACGATGATGACAGGGTGACAATACGATGGCGACAATGCGATAGTACGATGTCGACAATGCGAGAACGCGATAATACGATGACGACAATCAGACAGTGCGATGACGACAGTGCGACAATACGATGGCGACAGTGAGATAGGACGATGGCGACAATACTACAGTTCGATAGTGCGATAATACGATGACGACAGTGCGAAAATACGATGACGCAATGCGACAATACGATGGCGATAGCCGACAGTGCGATAGTACGATGGTGCCAATGCGATAACGCGATAGTATGATGGCAGCAATTCGAAAATGCGATGGCGACAGTGCGACAATACGATGGCGACAATGCGATAGAACGATGGCGACATTGCGATGATACCACGGCGACAGTACGATATGACTATCGCATTGTCGCCCCCGTACTATCGCACTGCCGCCATTGTATTGTCGCACTGTCGCATTGTCGTCATCGTACTAGCGCGTTTTCGCAATCGTACGAACGCATTGTCGCCATCGTATTGTTGCACTGTCGTCATCGTACTTTCGCGTTCTCGCATTCTCGCCCTCTGGATTTTAATGAGTAACCACGGTGGCCCTAACGGTATTTTGTACAGTAAAGTGCGTAAAATCTGGTTTGGAATAACAATTTATATGCCGAAAACAGATGTTGAAAACCCGACTTTGTTTTATAAGTAGTAGTCTAAATATACAATGAGTTTTCCGAGCATTAAATAAACATATTAAAATAAAATTCATGTTCGTATCAGTTGAAGTTCTTGTTAATAGTAGAAGCAAAGAACACAATAAAACGCTGATTGGGCTTACTAATTTGAGGCAAGAAAAAACACATCGCGCTATTTTATATAACATATAACGCGCATCCGCAAAGTTCGAGCGCCCGTCTCGGTGCCGTCGTTTCCGGTGAAAGTTTCGCACAGGAGCTACCGAGTTTGGATATGAGACCACGAATCATGGCTTAACTTTATATATCAGTCAGCGTAGTACCTGACCAGACTGCGCGGTTGGACAAGCTAGGATGGACCAACTTTGGCCGCATATGACATAAGACCCATTTTCGCATGACGCGGGTCATCTGACCTTTATAATGTGTATATAGCTTTGAATGGAATTTGCACATAGTTTTTGGCATGGACTTATTGTTATGTTAATGTGTTGCACGCTTTCAAAAGCAGAGGGCATATATAAGATCAATTATACTACGGAGTTCATTTTCTGTTGCAAAATGAAATGCAATAAAGATTGTTACTCAGCGGTGTGTACAGTATGACAGCGTTGTCTGTCTGCGATGCATTTATACTGGTTCTAAGCTGGCATACTCACCAATTGGACTCAACCATCTGCTCGAACAAGAAATGATAAGTTCTACTAGCATAAACCTTTAATTGTAACTCATTTTAAAAATATTCATGTTATTTATATTATTTAATTTATTATTCAAAATTATAATTATTATTTCCTTTATTGTTGTTTTTCGCATTAGGAAACTTATTCGGCTTACGAAACTAAAAAATCCCATTGGAAAAAAATCCCATGGGAGAAAAAATCCCATGGGAGAAAAAAACCCATGGGATTTAAAAATCCCATGGGATTTTTTGTTTTTTTTAAAAAAAAGACTAAACGCATTAAAATATCGTAGTTGTTCATCATTTCATAAAATATGATGTTTCTGAAAGTTTCATGAATAAATCTCTCAAAATAAGAAAAAAATCCCATGGGATTTTTTTCTCCCATTTTAAAATGGGATTTTTTTATTACTATATATTTTTATATATAATTGGCATAAAACCAATATACAGTCCTTAAATAACGTTAAAATACTTGCAAACGCAAATAAAACACGTTTTTTAAAATGTTCAAAATCCCATGGGATTTTTCTCCCATTTGCAAATTATGGGAGAAAAAAAATCCCATGGGAGAAAAAATCCCATGGGAAAATCGAAAATCCCATGGGAAAATGCAAAAATCCCATGGGAATCCCTACTTTGCTTATAAATTTCATAGTGAAGAAAACGCGTTTTTTGAGTGAAAATAACCAATTATTAATCAACGATAAGACTTTTATCGCATACTATGTCTCAAAGTAGCAAATCTTTAAGAAAAAGGGTACTTAAGTTTGCGAAATTTCGGTTTCGCAAAGTTTTTCCGGTGGCCGTTCTTGAAGGATGACCTTGACCTTTCACCACTCAAAATGTGCAACTCCAAGACATACACATGCATGCCGAATATTGAGTTGCTATCTTTAATATTGCAAAATTTGACCTTTGACCTTGAAGGATGACCTTGACCTTTCACCAATCAATATGTGCAGCTCTATGAGATACGCATGCACGCCAATATTGAAAAAGTTATGGCCAATGTTAAAGTTTTGGGACAGACAGACAGACGCTTTATATTTGACATTTGACCTTGAAGGATGACCTTCACCTTTCACAACTGAAAATGTGCAGATCCATGAGATGCACATGTATGCCAAATATCAAGTTGCTATATTCAATATTAAAAAAGTTATGGCCATTAAAGTTTTCGGACGGACAGACTGACACAATGACTGATGACAGTTCAACTGATATAGGCCACCCTACCGGGAGCATAAAAAGCAATGGCGATATTTTTCTCAGCCACATAATTGTTAATAGTTTGATATCACAAAATGAAAGTGAAAGTTGAACTGTCAAAAATGACAACCTGTCAACGTGTTGTTTTTGCTGGCACGAGAGGGCGATTACACTCAATGTGTTCACATTTTGACCATAGGCTTTGTCAATGACCTTTATAGTATGGGTAGCTTTGATATTATTTATTGCTATCATGTAACTGCATGATTGTGTATATGTTTACAATACACAAAGCATAAATAATGATATAAATATACTGATTGAGCTTATAATAATCTGAGAACTATAGCCAGGTCAATTAAGGACTTAAAATACAATTTTGTGTCCTGATTTCATGAAGAAATTACCATGCATGTCCTAGATTTCAAATTCAAAGCCCTGGTGTGACACATTGGTAGCATTCCCGTTAAACTGTTACCAGGCTTATGAAATTAGTTTTTATTGAACTATCTAAGGAAATCTAAATCAGGCACTGATTTTTCTTGTTTTAATACGGTCATAGAACAGTTGTGGCCTCTGGGTAATGACCAATTTTTGCTTACTTGTCACACCCTTAAAACTTTCCACACGTCTATAATAGCAAATCTGGATTTAGGCGATCTTCAATGGTACATTTAAACTTTAGCTCTGTTACAAGAGTGCTGGTAAAGTCCAGTCACATATTTAAATCTAGGTCATGTCAAAATCAAAGTGTCAAAGACAAATGAAAGATGCGTTCATTAATTATTGTCCAGTTGTTTACTACTGCTGTAAGTTTTTATATAATATGACTGATGAACATCATGTGAGAGAAAATTCACATTATCATTGTATATCAGGTTTAGCAACCTTTTAGATAACAAAGTATGCTAGTTTTCAATGTCGCTTCTGGAGATCGAACCCGTAGGGCTTTTAGGAAGATTCTGAAATTTTCGATCCCTCGAGAGCAACCAAACCAAAAATTAAGTCAAATATTGCCGACTCGGTTTTTTGAGTCGGTTTATGACGGATAATGGAGCTTGATTGGTCATTGTCGGCTCTGGTACTACTTACATCTACCCCGGGTACTCTTAAGTATATTTACATGTACCCTGGGTACTCTAAGTATACTTACATGTACCCCAGGTACGGTAAATAAACGTAATTGTACTCGGTCCATATTAGACTGTACCCGAGCTGTATTCGCGTCCAATATCCGATGTCGTAAAACGCGCAACCGATTATCTTAAACACACTTCTCTTCAAAAAACACTGCATCAACATGCTTTTTGAGTATGTGTTCCGATAATATAGAGGCCATTCTTCAGAAAATTGACATAAATGTGTATATATAATTATTACAAAAATATAGTCGACAACAACTGATTTAGGGTTAAATTTCCCGGGTACATTTTAGTATATGTACCGTACCCGGGATACATGTAAGTATACTTAAGAGTACCCAGGGTACATGTACGTAGTACCCGAGCCGACAATGAACAATCGAGCGATACTGGAAGGTGCAACATCTCTCACGCCCCCTAGCATCGCCTTTAGCAGTATTCAATTCTCAACAGGAAAGTGCTGGAGTCATGGATCCCGAGGGACAAGAAAAGCAATTGATTAATGTTCGAAATAAATAATTTGATAAATGACACTTCTGTTATTTGAGCCAGGTCACAGGAAAAGCGCAGTCAAATCAGTATCCAATTAAATTAGTTGTTATTGTCAGAAAAAACGCTTTTAAGCAAACAGCTTTCAAGCGACTGCTGGCTGATCTAGATCCAAACTGGCCACAATCGCCTTAACCCTTTGCATGCTGGGAAATTTGTCGTCTGCTAAAATGTCGTCTGCTGAATTTGTAAAATAAGCATTTTCTTCATTTTTTTTCATAGAATACTATCAGAATAGCAAACAGTTTGGATCAAGATGAGACGCCACATTCTGTGGCGTCTCATCTGGAACCAAACTGTTTGCAAAGGCCTTTAAAATTCGGTCACGCACTGAAAGGGTTAATGTCTCTTTTACTGTGACACAGTTCATTTAACTTTAAAATGATAAAAAGTACTAACACTAAGAAAGAGTACTAACCAGTAAAAGTTTGAAATCAATGTTAAATCTCAGGACAGCTTGGTGATCTGCAAATCCCCGATGAAATGTTGATATCAGGTATCATAGTCATTCAATCAGTCGCAAAATGCTCGAATACGATTTATAAAGCACAATGTGACTTATATTGATAACTAAAATACCAGTAATCAGTATGCCAGTTTTGCCGTGTCACTGTCAAGCTGTTACGATCCAGAGACCAGAAAGTCCTTCATTCACATCGAGTATATATCCTTCGAATTCCAACTATTGTTGTCATAAGCGGAGATTTAGTGAATGAATCATTCATATATCCTAAATGACAGCTTCTAAATAGCGAAACAAGCCAATGTATGCAGTAAGAAAGTTTTTAATCGAAACTCTCATTAAGGCTTCCATTGTTGAATGTTGAAACACGAACGACAACTCTGCTAGGAGAATGTTATCAATGATAGGATCCTACGCAGTGGCGTATGCCCAAGGGAAGTAACTGAAAAATCGAGTTATCTCAATCGGACTGGCTCGGTCTTTTACATAGATGGTCATTGTGCAAATTTTTTAGGTGATTATCAAACCTGGGACGCTGCTGTTCCAGCATCGTCAAAAACGTTTTCCTGCCAACAAGAAGTGTCTATATTGCAAATTACTAGAAGTTGGTATACAAATGTTTTAATAAAACCTACTTAACCCACCGCGAACGACAACGAAATGATGGTCAGAACATTTATCATTATACTCAGTTATATACATGGTTAATTTGTAAATTCACACATTCATTAAAAATATAGGAAATTACTTGACGTACACATTATTTCCTTTTAATAAATTATTCACTCGAAATGCATTCAAGTAAGAGTTTACAATAATTAATGAATCAAATTAACTTAATTGACTCGCGTCATGCGAAAATTGGTCTTATGCCAAATGCGACCAGCGTAGCTTCAGACCTGCCTGCGCATTTGCGCAGTCTGGATAGGTGATACCCAATCCGCTAATGAGACCACGAAACCTTCGGTGACATTAAAGCGGACAGCGTAGATCCTGGCCGCCCGTAGTTAAAGCCGATGTTCGCATGTCCGTGAATATAACGAATACCCATATAACATAATCTAAAAACCACCAAGAATTGTCTAATGTCAGATATTTCTGACAGTCAGATCTTCGGACTTGCCTAATTTACAAAAAAAGGCGTAAAAAAATTGTTTGTTTTCACCAACCCAATCGCACTAACGTCCCTACGTGTTTGTGCGAATCACACCCTGATTTTCGGTATTGCAATATTAGTTTACGATCATATTCACTAAACTAACTATAACATAAAAGAAAACAATCGATCAACTTTACTTAACTGACTTCAAATTGACCAAAACCATATAAAAATAATGTTAAATACAGAGTGGGAAGATTTCTGCATGTCATGGCATATTCTTATTAAGGGTAATCAATCGTAAAAGAAAAGTTTAGAAAACAAAACTAACGTTTAGTCGACCTAGCTACCATCATGTTTGGCTATGTTAGTGAAACTTCCTTTTATACTAACTATACGAAAACTGTGTACTTATGAGCTCTATAACCCCTACATAATCTAGCTTTCACCTGCCAACATTTTTTGCTTAATTGGTAATTGTAGGCTCAGGTACTTCTCAAAAGTACCCCGGGTACTCTGAAGTATACTACCATGTACCCCGGCGTACTTTTAAACATATTTCAACACATATTAACACAGCATGGACATGGACCTATTTGTGTAGGTCCCTGGCATGAATATTTAATAGAGACATACGTTAAGAGAAATCTAGAGAACACAAGTGGAACTATTTAAGTTTATTTAAGGCTCATAATTGTTCATGTTGAACATTTCAATCGTGAATTAAGATGTTATTAAAAAAAAAAAAAATAATTAAATCAGTTAAGTAAATATTGAGAATAGCACAAACAACGTTTATTTCAGGCAATAAACTTTGATTTTACATGTAAAACGTTATTTAAAAAAAAAAAGAAAGTTATAGACAAAAGCTGATATGTCCTTTTCAATAAAAAAAAGTATGACATGTCCTGATATCTTACACAGTTTTGCAAACGAATTACTCCGGTACTTGTTCATTTAAAATCACAAAATTCATTTCCGGCTAGATATTTTTGTATTAGCTTGAGAGCGATTTTTAAATAAAAGATTGCTAAAAATCACTTTAGTTTGAGACTTAACTAGATACATAATTTTAATTTAAAAACAACTTTACCTGAAATCTTACAGAGTTCCGCTAATAAATATTTCCGGACCAATTTTAGAATCACAAACATCATTTCGGCTCTAGATGTGTATATTACCTTTAAAATGACACTTACAAGGGAAATATTAATATCGAAATGGTAACTGTTAAGACAAACAAAGATATGTACTATTCAATAGCAAAGCCACCTTCGGTCTTTAAGTACTGTTTATTTGAATAAAGCGGTTGTACACTATCATAACGTTGTAATCTGCCGAATTCTTCAGTACCGTTTTAGTAGCGGGTGACGTAATAGTCAATATGGCGGCGGTCAATTTATGGATTCTGGGATTGTCTATCGGGGCATATGAAGGTTATATTACACTTATTCCATTTCCCATAGGGTCCCATTATAAAACTGCCAACTTTCAAAGCATTTTTCTTGTATCTCCTATATATCAAATTTTGCAGGACCGGTATCATTTTAAAGATAAATCTGTCCCCTTTCAATAAATGCAGTCAAAAAATATATGGTCTCGCAACTTCTAAGAAAGTAAAATTCGCCCAAAGGCAAGCACCCTCGGAAAACAGAGTTTCGAAAGTGAAATTTCGACAAAAGCCCCGTACTTCAATAAACGCACCCAAACAGTCATCTTTCAACGTAATCCCCAATGAAATGCGCAAAAATGTTACAGACACACACAGAATGCAGGAAATAATCACAAAAAGCATGGGTGCGATCGCTTAATCGCTTTTAATACCGAAGAGAAAAGGAACTCTTTAGAAATAGGCACTACTTTCGAATGGACCACGGAGGGATACAAAATGATTTAGTGTAATGTAACCTTAAAGATAAGTTAAACTTTTCAGATCATGGAAAAAACGCACGTGCAGCATTATTAATATATTTGAACTACAAATACAAAATTTCAGGTCGATCTGACAACTAGAAATACCCCAAAAACGCCTTTGAGTATGACACGTGATAAGCCATCTGGCTTTCGTTTTCTATACTTGGATTTCGGAGGCAATGCGACCTCAAATCGCACGTAAATCATATAAAACTACAAAATAAACAGCCCATTTACACGTATTTGCATGCCATGGACATAACTGATGCGTTAAAAGTGTTATACGTTTCTTAAAACACGATTGGGTGAGCACTGAGGTCCGAAAAGCAGGTTTCCGTACTTTTTTTACTTTTTTACCCGAAAACTCCCATTTTCCTTTAACAATTGTAGAAAACACATATGCAATTATACTTTTCACATGTTTTCCCGCTAAATGTAATCCAATCAATAAAATTACACAGCTAAATAGTGATTTTCTATAGATATTGTACCTGAAGACCCGGTATGTGCGTTTTTAAAGGTTATATTACACTAATTGCATTTCCCATAGGATCCCATTATAAAACTGCCAACTTTCAAAGCATTTTTCTTGTTTCTCCTATATATCAAATTTTGCAAGACCGGTATCATTTTAAAGATAAATCTGTCCTCTTTAAATAAATGCAGTCAAAAAATATATGGTCTCGCAACTTCTAAGAAAGTAAAAATCGCCCAAAGGCAAGCACCCTTGGAAAACAGAGTTTCGAAAGTAAATATTTCGACAAAAGCGCCGTACGTCAATAAACACACCCCAAACAGTCATCTTTCAACGTAATCCCCAATGAAATGCGCCAAAATGTTGCAAACACACACAGGATGCAGGAAATAATCACAAAAAGCATGGGTGCGATCGCTAAATCGCTTTAAATACCGAAGAGAAAAGGAACTCTTTAGAAATAGGCACTACTTGCGAATGGACCACGGAGGGATACGAAATGATTTAGTGTAATGTAACCTGAAATTCCAACCATCGCGGCGACCTAGATCGGTCAGGGGCGATAAGAATGGACAGGGATAACGTGAACGAATAAATATTGCATTCGGCTCTTTTATGATCGGCGAATACGAAAATAAAAAAATACGTTTTCAGAAATCGCAATAAAAAAATTTTGGGTCGGGGGGTAAAAAGTGGGTCGGTCGGTAAAGCGCAAACAAACTTAATTTTAAGTTAGGCCTTATCGATACAAACAATGCAAAATATTCATGTTCCATGATTGTCATTTAAAAATATAGATTTTCGAACTGAAAAATAGTTATTCAAATTAATACAAAACACAGTTAAAAAGACAATGAAACGTTACAGTCGTAATTAATACATGTACTTTTGAAAGTGTGTCTGCACTTTCGATTTCAAATTCGTTCAACACTTAAACACACATTCTTGAAAGAGTTAATATTATCGAGATAAACATTTTACATTATTGTGTCAAAGAAACGAAACTAAATCTTAATATATTTAAGTAACCATTTAAAAGTCTGCGAATGTTTACTCATTACAAATGAATCTACCATCAGTGTAATCACTCCATGAATGCGAGCAGTAGTAATGACTAATATATAACATACAATCTATTAATAGCGTTTGCGTCAAACTAAAAAATAATGTATTGACCGGCATCAATCGGGACACCTCGGACAATTCCGCCATATCGGCGATCGTCTCTCGGGTGTATTTGGTGGAAGGATATGTCTAACGCCTCTAGGCGGAGGATATTACACCGAAAATATAGTTCGGGTTACAAACCATTAAATTTGCACTAAATTTACTGATAATATAGATATAGAAGGACCAATATCTCTGAGGAGTAATATAATAGAATATTTGTTTCTGTTATTGTTAAACATTAGTTGTCATTACACACAAAATATTCAAATGTTAATTAAATGTTTAGAAAGCTTATTAGTTGTTTCTTGAAGTGTAAACAACACCATTATTCAAACTTAAAGAACCAGTATTTCTTAAATTGCATTAATTATCGGTACAACATTGCGGATGTTCTGAAGGGCGACAAACTTTGAGATTTAATCCATATGTTTAGGTTCTATACCATAAACAATCGTACAACACTGTACAGAGGTACAGGGAAAACTCTTCGGTGTAATATAAGAAATAGTAAAATCCACTTAGATCCCCCCCCCCAAAAAAAAAAAACATCATTATAGTGACAAGTAAGGCAGTCACAAACTGTATACAGACAAAAGCCATATGGCTCTCAGTGGGGTTTACTATTACCAGTATTGAGACACCTAAAGGGTTTCGCAGGATGGAATAAGTGGAGAGCTTGATTGAATTTGAAAAACAATTCTTTCTGTGCATTTGATGATGGCAACCATACAGTATGGCAGATATTTTTTATATTTTAGCCTAAGCAACTTAATTCCAAATGCTGTTATTCTGGCCAGGCCGATACTCTTTAGCTGGGCAACCAAAACACTAAATATGGTCAACTGTGCAGGCAACAATTGTAACTAGAAGTGGCGCGGCAGAGGCCGACGCGTATCCCCATGCCGCATGTTTGACCCAGTAAGCATTTTAATGAACCTCGTGGTGAATAAAATGGATCAGCCCTGTTTTAGCCTTAAGTGTAAATTGGTTATTCCAATACTGTGGAGACACCAATAACACCTATAAAAAAAATAAGAATACAGTTTTTTATGCCCCCGGTAGGGTGGCATATAGTTTATGAACTGTCCGTCAGCCTGTCTGTCTGTCCTTCCGTCTGAAAACTTTAACATTGCCCTAACTTTTGCAATATTAAAAATAGCAACTTGATATTTGGCATGCATGTGCATCTCAAGTAGCTGCACATTTTGAGTGGTGAAACGTCAAGGTCATCCTTAAAGGTCAAATATATGGCTTTAAAGCGGCGCAATAGGGGGTATTGTGTTTCTGACAAACACATCTCTTGTTTTTAATTGAAAAACCAAAGACATTGTTGGAATTTGACTAATTTAAGGCATCCTGTATACATTTTAAAACTCAATTTTCCACAATATGAAACAACTTTTTTAAAAGGCACCAATAAAAGCTCCTCCATCCCCTATGCACGCTAAACCAAGAATCATTTTTTTATAAGATTATCCTTCAAAATGGGCAAAAGTCCGGGGCAATACTGTCAAAATGCCCTTTAACAACTCTTGTGACATGCAGCTGTAGTCTATTTTCTCTGTATTTTTTTTACAGCGAAACACATAATGGCATCATCATAGATGTATAGCTCAGAATTCATTTTATACTATATAAATATGTTATGTGGTCTTATTTATACAAAATAACCTGGATATTTATGAAAAAACACCTTCTCCCTGTAAAGAGAGATGGCATTTGTTCGCCATAAACATTGATATATTCAGTAAATTGTAAGCAGCAAACATGAAAATTCAGTCACCCAGTCATCAAGTTTTTAAAGAGTTCAACTTTGCTTAGGTAATAATGCATCAATGTTGATTCTAACAAAAAAAGGGTATTCATTTATGCCTAAACTGTTCTGCTTTCCAGAAGCAAGGACGTCAAACACAAACTTTAAACCATTTATAGTCTTAATTATTAAACAAGAGGGCCATGATGGCCCTGTATTGCTTCACTGCTGAAAAAAAGACTGAAACAAATATTCTCGGCATGTGCAAATACTTAAATATAGGCATTATTTAAGCACATGTACACTTTTGTGACCCCCTGGGCTGGGTCACATTTAACCCCAGGGGCATAATTTGAGCAAACTTTGTAGAGGACTACTATATCTCACTACATACAAAATGTGGTAGCCCTAGGTCCTAGAGCTAAGGACGAGAATATTTTTAAAGTTTTCACAAAATAAGCAAGATATAAGCGTATATAATGTTCAATTTTGTGACCCGGTCAAATTTGACCCAAAGGGCATTATTTGAACAAACTTGGTAGAGGACTAAAAGATGCTACTGCATACCAAATTTGGTAGCCATAGTCCGAATGGTTTTCGACAAGAAGATTTTTAAAGATATCACAAAGTAGGTGCTTTATAAGCGTTAATTCAATTTTGTGACCCCTCGGGGCAGGGTCCAAGTTGACCCCAGAGGCATTATTTGAACAAATTTGGTAGAGGTTTATTTTAGATGTCACTACATACCAAATTTGGTAGCCCTAAGCCCAATGGTTATGGACAAGAATTTTTTTTAAGTTTTCACAAAATAGGCCTTATATAAGCATATGTTCAATTTTGTGACCCCCGGGGCAGAGTCAAATTTGACCCCAGGGGCATAATTTGAACAAATTTGGTAGAGGACTATTAGATGTCCCTACATACAAAATTTGATAGCCCTAGGCTCAATTGTTATGGACAATAAGATTTTGAAAGTTTTCACAAAATAGGCCTTATATAACAGATTTTCAATTTTGTGACCCCTGGGGCAGGGTCAAATTTGATCACAGAGGCATAATTTGAACAAATTTGAAAGAGGTTCACCCCAGGAACATTCCTGAAAAATTTAATCAGAATTGGACCAGTAGTTTAGGAGAAGATGTTTAAAGGAAAAGTTAACGCGCGGACGGACGCACGCGCGACGAACACAGGACCATGACATAAGCCCCGCTTGTCTTTGACCAGTGGAGCCTAAAAGATATTCGGCGTTTATCCTGATTTTGTAATATAGTACGAAAAATAACAATTTTATTTGATTCTGTAGTAGAAACAAAGAAGACCCCTTTTCTTTTCAAAGTAAAAGTTTTATAATAATTTTTATTTTATTTGTTTTTTACATTTTTTTTTATTCAATATAGAACATACAATGTATACATGTATATGATCATACAACAAAGTGATTGTACAAAGCAATAAAGTTCAGACATGTTATACAAGATATGCTAATATATATACTTTTTTTGGTTTCCTTAAGATTTAGAAAAAAACAAAAACAAAAATCTGGGTTAATATGTTTTTTCTTTGGTTGTTTGTGATAGGTGTTATTTTTTAAAGAGAAAAGAAAAGAACAACAGAAGAACAGTTATGAAAAATGATGAGTTGTATAAAGTGGGAAGAAAGCATAATGGACTTGTGTGTTTTGTTGTATGTTCACAATGATCTTATAAGATTGAAAAAAAATATACACAAAAAATTTTAGAAAGATAAACTAACATAAGAGTAAAATGTATATAAGTGGACAAACATTATGAGAATTTTATCAGATTCCATTTTTGTTCAAAGATTTGTAATGTGTCATTACTGAGGGCTATTTCTTTCTCAATCTGGATTTTTAGTTTAAGACTATGGACAAAAACAATTAAAATTTGGTACTTGTTTTTTGTACTTCATGTTAAAGATAAAAGATGTGTAAAGGAAAAGTTAACACGCAGACGGACGCACGCACACACAGCGAACACAGGACCATGACATAAGCCCTGCTGGTCTTTGGCCAGTGGAGCTAAAAAGATATTCGGCGTATATCCTGATTTGTAATATAGTACAAAAAAATAACGTTTTTATTTGATTCTGTAGTAGATAACGTTTTTATTTGATTCTGTAGTAGAAACAAAGAAGAACCCTTTTCTTTTCAAAGTAAAAGTTTTATGATTATGATAAATTGCCAGGACATAATTATGGGCCTTTGTTTTTGACATCTGATATCTTGTGAACCAAAGAATGGTGCTCTAATACGAATGATACATAACATGAAGTAAAACAAAACAAAATTACTGCGTAAGTGTGTGTGAGATAGAGAAAATTATCAAAAAACAATGAAAATTTTATTTGCATATTAAATACAACACACTTTGACAACAAAAAGTATTGTTTGTATAATCAATATGAACATAATCTAAGTTGCTGCTAATATGGGATCCCCACCAGGATTTGAACCTGGATTTCCTCTCCATATAGAAAGGTGTGTTTGCTTACACTATAAGGATGTTCCAATTAACAGCAATA
The DNA here is from genome assembly GCF_020536995.1 of Dreissena polymorpha. Classification (NCBI taxonomy): domain Eukaryota; kingdom Metazoa; phylum Mollusca; class Bivalvia; order Myida; family Dreissenidae; genus Dreissena; species Dreissena polymorpha. The sequence goes on from NC_068365.1 coordinate 628,168, forward strand.
ATATTGGTAACAATTATTTCTGTCAACTATATTAATTGTTTAATTAAGTCTTGACACAAAATGTGTAAATAAACGTTTTAAGCTTTTTAAAAACAATTTATTCTCCATCAATTTTTTAAGGCAACTGTCACATTGATAATGACATGTATCATAAGGGCACGCCTTTAAAGCTACTCTGGATCAGGAACTCATGTTTTTCCACAAGCACTGAACCTGAAATTAGAAAAAGATTATTTAAAACCACTTTTTTGTTATAGAAACAATTAAATGCCTTTTTTATTTCAATAGATTATTGATCCCCATAAAAATCTGGACACATAACCCAACAACTTGTTGAAAATGTGTTTGCTTATTTACATCTGTGAGTACATGTGTTGGTACATGTGACAGTGAGGCGGTAAGAAACTGCAACAACTAAATCGAAACAAATATTCAAATAACTACAATGGTATGTTTCTTATGCTAGCAATTAAGTAGCAAATAATGAGAATAACAAAATATGACATTTTGGGCTGCACTAACTATTAAGATCCATATAATGTTCAATGAACTTTATTTACAAACAGGGCCGAGTTGCAACATTTTACAAGATAAAACGTTTGATTGCTTGTACGGTAAGAAATAATTGATGTAACATGCATCAAAATAATCCCAAATAGTTTAAACAAAAAACACAGAAATATTAATTGAATAGATAGTAGATTGACATGAACAGACAGTAAAATAGAGTTTTGGAATGGTCACGTTCATCAGATCATGTACAAAATTGGGACAATCATAGCTCTACACAGTTTCCAACTAGTATTTTAAATGTAAAAGAAACAGATAAAGAAAAAAAGATGTACACCGAACATATGCTTGGAAAGTTCTGGGATTCATTCATCAAAATTTCTTCAAGAAAGTATAATGTACTGAAAAGTTTAGCTTAATAAAAAAAAACACTTCACAATATATATATAATATATATATATAATATTATTATATATAATATATATATATATATAATATTACAGATATTCACATATAAACATTGTTACTGAACTCAACAGAAAACACTTTAAAAGTTTCAATGACTTAACATATCGTTGTTGAAAACATGGGCCCTTGCTGCACTGGTATCAACACAATTATATAACGCGATAATTTGCTCATAAAATGTCCATAATCAAGAATAAGGTAAACATTGTGGGCAGTCAATCGTTTGGCATATGGGTGTTTGAACTAAATTGCATCCGATAAACAAAATGGCAGCAAAAGCTATTGATGTAATGTACATTTAAAAACCCGCAGAACTAGATATAATAAGCGCTTGGTGAAATTTACAATTAATTATGCTCACCATCTTGAAATAAAAAGTTCTTCAGCAAGCGTTGATTCTTTCTTGGGTCTGATGCGCAATACACAACTGATTGATTATTATGCCACTTGAAGTGATTAATAGTAATAACACATTAAATTAATATATCAGTGAACTAAATCTTGCAATAGACTAACACTAGTGTAAATTATTACATGTTTTGACTTGATACATTGACATACGTTTAACTATGCTGTTTACAAATTTAGATACCAGTAAGAGTGGGTCTTACTAAACACTGCAAAGACACACACAGTCTAGCAAAGGCTACAAAGACAAGTAAAGTCAGATCAAAACACAAATAAGTTAACCAGTGTATCCTTTATTTAATAAATTTAAGACTATTAGGGGAATATAATTCCAGGCAAGGTATAACGAAGGCAATCCAAGAGTTACAGTGGGTTTATTGGACCTTGCAGCATGTGTTTGACTTTGTGTACCTTTGCTACACTTTGTGTGTGTGTTTTTGTAGTGTTTAGTGTGAGCGTTACGGCATGTAAACAATAGCTTCTTTTAATTTTAGAGACATGTGATTAATGCTATAATGCTTCTTAAACTAAGGAAAAACGTTTCGGTGTAATGTTTAGAGAATGTTTTTAATCATGTTTTTAATTTATTGTAATTAACATGTACATGTTCTTTAAAATATATTCATATTTCTGTTTAAATGATATGCATCCATTGTTTACAGTGATTTTTGTATTATTAGCTAATGTACAATTCGGATGTAATCATTTGGGACCTACTGGCGGGAATTTTTATATGAATTTGACTGGTCATGATTAAAGGTAAACTAAGGTCAAAAGTGACGTTAAACAGCTATGCTGAAAAAAGAAAGGAAGTCTTCCTTAACTGGGCTCAATCCACTGACCCTTGGAGTTAAAGTCAAGCGCTTAAACCAATGGGCCATCAGTGCTTCCATAGTCAGTGGTTTATTTTATACTTTATACATGTATAAGCATTCCTTGAAATATCACACAATCAAACTTAACAATAAAAAAAGAACTCTCCCAAATTATTTGTGTCATTAAGTGCAATATTGATAAATGTAAACATTCGATCTAAAAAGCTCCAATAAAACACAAGAATAAAATTTAATAAAATAAAAAAGTAACCCTCATTTTGGCTAGAACCATTGACCCCTGGAGTAAAAGTCTACCGCTTAAACCACTTGGCCTTCCATGCGTATACAATGAGTGATGTATTTTAAACTTTATGTAAGCAATCCTTGTAGTGTCACAAATTATAACGAAAACAGTCAATTTAAAGGTGCCAGTTGAAAATCAAGGATAGCTGAAATTATTCGCGTTCAGAATAAATCTGAGCCAAGAGTCTGCCAAAATAGAAATTATCAAAAGACTATTGCTGCAATTTATATTGACTACATGAAGTCATCATTGATAATTAATACTATAGGAGTACTCAATGTCAATACTGGAAACTTTCCATTTAAACAAGTGTAATTATGTTGTGGGAATTCACAGATTTACACTTAAAATTATTAAAGGAATGTAATCTTGAAACAGACGAGCTACAAACAACACATTTTAATGTTTCTTCTTTACGCCAGGTTTGAAACCGTCGGGCCGCCATCTTGTTTTCAAAAGTAGTTCCAAATCCAATATAACGGCCGCCTACGTACATCAGAGAGACGGTGTGGTGTAGCCCACTGTCCGATGCGTTCAGATTGGACCGGCATGAAATAATCAACCTCGACTATCTCCGTAATGTTCTTCAGACCGAGAGTTTTATGGATATTTAACTTGTCAAATACAATATTTTCATTGAAATACATTTTCGTAGATCCATTCAATATTGCATTTTCGTTCGATCTTAAATTCTTGGATTTTTATAATGTTAAAATAAAATTACAATCGTGATACATCGGCTATCTTCGGACTCCTCCGTAAGATAGGCAGATTTAAGGAATAAATCGTCTGCTGATTAACAAGGGAGAGTCCACTTGCACGGGTGATAAAAACGCAATAGTATAAGATAACGCGTGTTTATATTCACCGTTCTCAATTTATAAAACGTTGAACATGAGTTAAAGTCACTATCACGCTCACCAATACATACGGCTACTGTATTATGCTATATAAAAACATTCGACAACAAGTAGTACCATACGATGGTTAATTACAATAGGAAGACCCTAAAAACAAGTAACATTGATGTAAAAACGTTATATTACAAGCATTCGGCAAGTTTTAAGCATCTAAATATCTAATTATCGTTCCACGATGTAATCTACTTTCGCTTTCGAGTCAGGATCGGATTCATTCGGGTTGCGTTCATTTGCATAATTTATACAAGCCATTTTCGCATTCGCTAAGTTCCAGTTACCCAGAATTCATTTGGATTTCATAATTCATGAGAGCTACGCCATGCTTCCGATGCTTACTGTATCCAGTTTCGTGTTCGCCCGTAAATGTTCGGATATTTCACGGGAGATATAAATGGAATTATTTGTGGCCACAAAAAAATAAAAACGAGCATTTTGTATCTCGTTAAATCAATTCTACCAGACAACATCTAACGTTTAAATTTTGCATTTTGCTAAAAGAAATATTGATTTTTTTATGGGTTAGCTTTATTTAACGAAATATTCGATATTTTTTAGCATGATTGTTACATTAAACAATAATTACAGGGCCACTAAAGACAACAACAAAAATGCTCCACAATCGCTTAAACCGACTATAAAAAATGTAATATCACAAGAATGATCTTTTAAAAAGGTAATCGGCGTAAATGATGACTTTGAAATAAAGTTTGAAATTTACGTTTCTAAATAATTAAATTGAAAACAAAAGTTAAACAATCGTGTTTTTCTTCACTTGTAAGTCGCATATTTACTGCATAAAATGTGTGTTATAATAGTCAAACCAGACATTAGTATAAGTAGATAAAATATACTATGGGAGTGAACACTATAATGTGTCCTCACATAGCTTATTATGAGATTATTTTTTCATCATCGAAATATATCGTTTGTTAATATTTGATTAAAATGCAGTTGTCTTATAGCCGCGCCATGCGAAAATGTGTCTAATGGTCTTTCGACCAGCGTAGCTCATGTTGTAATGTGGTTTGCCTGAGAATTTACTTCAATGCTGGTTAATACCAATACATTTATTATTAAAATAATGTTATGGTTCATTCTTTGACTCAAAGCAAGCGACGGGTACGCTCACGTAGTGAGTTACGAAAGTAAACAGCACACTTTACATTCAACCTGCATTCACATATAGAAAGAACGGGTCAACTAGGTGCTACGTTTCCTTTGCTTACTTCAGTTAGAGTTCAATTCTTTACATACTTCCAATCATAAGGCCCTGGCTTCTGGATATCTAAAAGTTCACTGGTTGGTTATAAGTAGACGTTTACAAAGGCTTCATAGAAGTTTTTGCGAATAATACGTCTCGCGGAAGTGTATAATTTTGCATAATAAAAGTCATAGTAGTCATAGTCGCATGTTATTTGTGTTATACGTGCTTTTTCGTCACGTGGTACATTTTCGCGGGTGTTTTTGCGGTTTTTTTTGTCACGTGATCATAAGATGTTCTCGGAAAAATAATAGTTCATCGAAACGATAGAATGAAATTATTTATGTTGCCGGCCTAGCTACGCGCAATTTGCGTACTTTGGGCTCGACGACAAACTATCGAATCAATCAAGATTTAAAGTTTTCATAGATCGATACAGGTATCTGAAATAGAAACAATTAATATATGCAATTAGGTATATAATCAAGATATATATGTATGCATTCAAATGAAATACACATTAAAAATGACTAGCGTTGCATGGTGGTGTGAATATTACTCGCAATAAGTTATTTTAATAAATAATTAATAAACACAACCGTAACCTTCAGATGTCTTAAATAACAATACAAACAATTGACAGATAAAATAAATAAAAGATTCAAATAAGTTACCTGCAGGAATATAAAATGTCTTACACAAATAATATAATGTTTCAATCAAAATAGAATGGCTGTCTGAAACAACCTTCAGCAAACAACTGAATAAAGGAGGGAAACTGAAGGATTGGTTGTTACGTGCACGTGCTAAAATAGGTTAAATTCAACTATAGGTTAACTAGAAAACAACTAAGACTACAGTCTAGGTTTAATATCAGAGTTACCCAAAACTACTCGACTTTAGTAACAAATAACTAAATAATAATTTATACCCTGTGACATTTAGTTTGTACAATCGATTTTTTTTCAAGACGATTTTTTTGTTTTATCAAAATGATTGATGATTTATAATTAAATAAGTTTATTGATTTCAAAATAACTAAAATAGTTGTTTATTGGCTGCTCAATGATACATTGTTTACACCCCGCGCTTGATCGCGCACCGACTGTCAAAACATTCGGTTTAGTTGAGCAGAAAAGTCGGTATCTCAAGCAAGTTTCTGATTATTGCTGAAGAACGCAAAAAGTTTAACTATTTTGTCAATTTACCAAAACGTGAAAAGGCCCCTTTAAAAGCAGTGATGCGACGTTGGGCTCGTGACTTCAAAATAATTGAGCTTTGCTTTGGGAAAACGGGGTTTAATGAGTGTACGTAGAATGTGTCGTCTGTGCCTGTGCAGTCTAATCATGGATGAAATCTGTACACCGCAATTCATTTTTTTCGATTAAAAATTAGGTTTTTATTAACGAAATTCATTAACTATGTTTTAAACTTAGCCTTTAAAAAAAAGTCGTTGTTCATGTAAAAATTCAATTTTAATAAACTAATATGTACTTTTAAAAACATAGTCATACCACCAGATAAAGAGAAACACCATCCGGTATTAAGCCGTTAACAGTTGTATGTAACTCCAAACATGAATGAGCCAGAGTAAATGTGACCGATCTGTTCAGTCTTGGTTAACGTCAAAAGTTTATTACATGCTATGTAACACTTTTCTGACCTATGTGTATATACAGTATGTTTACATTTATCGCATACACGCGTACACTCACTTATCTGAAGTGATTTATGTTGTTTGTTTTTTTACAAAACGACTTATTTTCAGTTATGTGTTGGGCAAAATCAAAATTGATATGTTTATACATATGCGTTGTGCGTAAGTGCGCCGTTTATGCGTGCGTCATTTAGTGTATAAAGTTGTAATCGTCGAATTACTGGACATACTAGTAATTAATGTGCAATGTCTAGTTTATCAATATGTTTTAAACAAGTATTCATTTTTTTATTTGGCCTCATGTTAAACGGTATTGCACCGTCTCTTGTGTTATGCAGTGGTATACGTTAGTCGCGTTATGCAAACATGGGTTTTATGTCATATGCGGCCAGCGTAGCTTAAGTCCAGCATGCGTATTGGCGCAGTCTGTTAAGGAGCTATTGTTTCCGCAAATACGACCACGAAACCTTGATCGATTTTAAAGCTGTCTGTGTAGCTCCTGGCCAGACCGCACAAATGCACGCGCTGGAATGGAGCTACACTGACCGCCTAAGGTACAATACCGATTTGTCTCGTAACGCGGCTCATATCTGATTTAAAATCAACTTCCCGTCTTCGCAAACTAGCAAGAATCGAAGATAATTGTATTAAGTTGGCGCAATAGCTTTTGCGTTGTGGTTTAATATATAAACACACTTAACCTCTTTTATGCTGGGGAAACATAATATATTGTCTCATTATGTATTTAGTTCAGTGTTTGAACGTATTTCGCTTAAATAATATCATTAGTTTTGCTGCGTCCTGAAAATAGTTTTATGTTAAATCAGGGACAACACTTAACGTTTAAATGGAAGTATCTTTTATCAACAATACAGTCTAGGCCAGCAATGTCGTTATGATTAATTTTGGCGAACTGCACAGCCCTATCTGAGACGAAACTTTGCGCACATGCATTAAACCTCTTTGTCACAGAACGAGGATCGATTCTGTGTAGTCTTGCTGTTTTTATTGTTGATATAGCGAACATTGCAGAACTTTTTACATATATTTCAAACTACATATACGATACGTATATATAATCCAAATGATTGAAAGCTTGCGCATTCGACTTTCCACGTGAAAGTTTGTGATTTAAACAACGTTTGAAGAAACGTTTATGATAATAAATCATTGCTTTACATAACAGGAGCAATGAATACGTTGCATGCGTTGTATTGTACATAAACACGTGATATTAGTGTTAAATAGAATGCTTGCGACCAACACAATTGTGTGCAGCAGAATGCAGGAGTTTTAAAATTATGTTATAATTTAATTTTCTTTTTTAAATACCAAAAGCTGATAGAAAGGATTTGCTATCTTTATTGTGATTGCGTTAACATCGCTTTATGACCAGAAAACGTCAATCATCAAAACAATCGCCATATAACGATCAGACAACAACAAACAGATACGCCAAAAAGTTAGTGTACACCAGGATACGGTTGTTACAACCCGTTTTGTAATAAAAACCCGAATTGTAATAATTATTACAAAGTGGGTTGCGATGCATTATTACATTTCGGGTCGACAGTAACAACCCGTTTTGTAATAAAAACACGAAATGTAATAAATTTTATCATGTCCATTAAATCAGAGATACAGACTTTTTTAGAAGTTGTTTTCATGTTTAAATTAGTTTTAGAGTAGGTATTGACTGTTTCCCCGACCTTTGTTCTTAAAGTCTCCATCAACAAATCATGAATGTAATAATTTATTACAAAGTGGGTTGCGATGCATTATTACATTTCGGGTCGACAGTAACAACCCGTTTTGTAATAAAAACCCGAAATGTAATAAATTTTATCATGTCCATTAAATCAGAGATACAGACTTTTTTAGAAGTTGTTTTCATGTTTAAATTAGTTTTAGAGTAGGTATTGACTGTTCCCCGAACTTTGTTCTGAAAGTCTCCATCAACAAATCATGAATGTAATAATTTATTACAAAGTGGGTTGCGATGCATTATTACATTTCGGGTCGACAGTAACAACCCGTTTTGTAATAAAAACCCGAAATGTAATAAATTTTATCATGTCCAATAAATCAGAGATACAGTCTTTTTTAGAAGTTATTTTCATGTTTAAATTAGTTTTAGAGTAGGTATCGACTATTCCCCGACCTTTGTTCTTAAAGACGTCATCAACAAATCATGAATGTAATAATTTATTATAAAGTGGGTTGCGATGCATTATTACATTTCGGGTCGACAGTAACAACCCGTTTTGTAATAAAAACCCGAATTGTAATAAATGTAGTTAAGTCAGACAAAGTCCGAGATACAGTCATTTTTGAAGTTATTTTCAAATTAACATAAGTTTTAGAGAAGGTATTGACAATTCCCCCGACCTTTGTTCTTATAGACTCCATCAACATATCACGAATGCACTAATTTATTACAAAGTGGGTTGCGATGCATTATTAGATTTCGGGTTGACAGTAACAACCCGTTTTGTAATAAAACCCCAAAATGTTATACATTTGCCCATGTCCGAGATGTTGATATATTTTGAATTTATTTTCAAGTTTAAATACAATTTTGATTAGGAATTGACAATTCACCCGACCTTCGTTCTTGTAGACTCCATAACAAAATCATAAATGCAATAATGTATTGCAAAGTGGGTTGCGATGCCTTATTACATTTCGGGTTGACAGTAACAACCCGTTATGTAATAAAACCCCGAAATGTTATAAATTGTCCGATGTCCGATAAAGTCCGAGATATAGATTTGTTAGAATATTGTTTTATGTTTAAAAAAAATTGAGCAGGAATTGACTATTCACCCGACCTTCGTTCTTATACATTTCATCAAACAAACATAAATGTAATAAAGTATTACTTCGTGGGTTGCGATGCATTATTACATATCGGAATGACAGTAAAAGTTATTCAAACGATCTGCGAAAATACTTTCATATTTAAATATAGCGACTACCCAAATTATTTACGACGACATACTTGCGTTTTCAATTTGACTAATTTCGTCGCTCATTGTGCATATATTTGTAAAGCGTCTGTACTTTCAGTTTCTATTACGATGCGAAAAATAAAAATGTCTAAGAGAGGTAAAAAGACGTCCGCGATTGTTGCGCCAAAATATCAGTTGACAGTTACACAGATATCAGGTAACATCAGTTTTTTTTATTTTATTTAAAGTGTATATCATGGACAGTTTCAAGGATTAAACATGTTATGAAACATCAGTTTATTTTAGTTAATTATGATAGTTTACAGTTTTATTGAATCAATACAAGTGTGCAGCTTCAACAGAAGTTAATCAGCAATGACTTTAAGGTATGCACTTTTATAACTCATTTCACCCTATTTCAAATATGAAATCTCCCTATTTTTCAAAATCAATGGGTGAAAACCCCATTTCCCAAATAATTACCTGGGGCACTGTATAAACCATAATATAAACACGAAAATAGCCTTATTATTCCTATGATAGCCTACGAATCTTCGACATAATTCTACGTCGAATACACAGTGTATACTAACTTCTAAAAGTGTAAACGTAATGTTCAAATCAAAGTAAGTAAATTGTAGTCTGTAATCAGCCAGTGCTCATTTTCTAAATATAAGTAAACACGTAAATGCAATATGGATACTTGTAGAACAAAATAATTAACCCGTTCTTCCCTGTAAATTTACTTAAAACTAAAAAAAATCCTTGCCTGCATACGTTCTGCTCAATAAAACGGGACGTATTTGAGGACTTTGTACCTAAATCACTAGTTGCAATAATACAACTCCCAGCTATTGACTCTCCGCGTCGCTCGTATGTACTAATTACAGCTCAGAGCATTCAAGAAAAAATACCTAACTAACCTGCTCGTTATCATTGTGTTTAGGTTACAATATACTAAATCAACGTACACACCAACACCCCGGCCAACGTACACACCAACTCCCCGGCCAACGTACACATCAACACCCCGGCCAACGTACAAATCAACACCCCGGCCAACGTACACACCAACACTCCGGCCAACGAACACACCAACACGCCGGCCAACGTACACACCAACACTCCGGCCAACGTACACACCAACACCCCGGCCAACGTACACACCAACACTCCGGTCAACGTACACATCAACACCCCGGCCAGCGTACACACAAACACCCCGGTCAACGTACACACCAACACGCCGGCCAACGTACACACCAACACCCCGGCCAACGTACACATCAACACCCCGGCCAACGTACACACCAACACTCCGGCCAACGTACACACCAACACGCCGGCCAACGTACACACCAACACTCCGGCCAACGTACACACCAACACCCCGGCCAACGTACACACCAACACCCCGGCCAACGTACACACCAATACTCCGGCCAACATACACACCAACACTCCGGCCAACGTACACACCAACACCCCGACCAACGTACACACCAATACCCCGGCCAACGTACACACCAACACCCCGGCCAATGTACACACCAACACCCCGGCTAACGTACACACCAACACCCCGGCCAACGTACACACCAACACGCCGGCCAACGTACACTCCAACACCCCGGCCAACGTACACACCAACACGCCGGCCAACGTACACACCAACACGCCGGCCAACGTTCACACCAACACTCCGGCCAACGTACACACCAACACCCCGGCCAACGTACACACCCGATCAGTGGAATAAGTGTCAGGATATATGCAGAATCTGGTGTTTTTTCGAGTTATATTTTAGTGAATACAATTAATTTATTAACAAGTATGTATGTTTTTGTTGTACAGTCCTTTTAAACGCTTTAGGACAGACCGACAGACAAACAAACAGACAGACAGACAAGTTCAATACTATATACCCCCCCCCCTAAACTTCGTTTGTGGGGGTATAATAAGGTCGTTTTATTTGTCTATTTTTCACATTCAAAATGATTGAAGTGGACATACTAGTATATGAAAAGTTCGTTATATATTTGAAGACAGATAAATTTGCCATTGATGTGGTTTTGTTGCTTAAAGGGATCTTTTCACGTTTTGGTAAATTGACAAAATTGAAAAAAGTTGTTTCAGATTCGCACATTTTCGTTTAAGTTATGATATTTGTGAGGAATCAGTAATACTGAACATTTACCATGGTCTAATATAGCCATTATATGCATCTTTTGACGATTTAAAAACCTGAAAATTATAAAGCGTTGCAACGCGAAACGATTGAATAATTTGGAGAGTTCTGTTATTGTCGTTTAATTTTGTGAAACTACGAAGATTGCTTATATAAAGTATAAAATACGTCACTCATACATACTTGGCAGGATGGCCGAGCGGTGTAATTGGTTTTTACTCCAGGACTCCGGGGGTCACTGGTTCGAGCCCTGATGAGTGCTACATTTGTTTCCTTTTTTTAGTTTTATTCTTGATTTTTTACTTGAGCTTTTTTATCCAATGTTTACATTTATCATTATAAAGCACTTAATGACAAACTTCAAAACATGCCAAAATATGTTAAAAGGCCATAACATAACATAACATAACATAACATAACATTTATTCGTCATTAAATAGCATATTGCAAATTTATAGCCTATACACAGTATATGTTTGAGATAGCAAAGACATGGTACATGTATTTGAGAAGTACAACACAAAATGATGTATACATATAGTGGGTAAAACAAAATAGAAAAAAAACATGTCAAAATCATTCAAAGAATAGAATCAATAAGTCATTTACATAATGAATATATAATTTCGATGGTGAATTTCATTTCCAAAAAAAAAGTTTTCATTGTTTAAATGATCGATTATATTTTCAATGCTGGATACAATTAAAAATTTCAAAATTGTTCAATTACACAGACTTAGTTAAGTAACATTATTACGTAATGCTTATGATTAAATTACAAAAAATTATGAGTAGATTTATTTAATCATTAAGCATTAAACATATGTTTGCTGTCTCTTTTATGTAGATTGAATATTCTAATTGATAATGATAACAATACAATTACATTTTCAAATTTTGAAAATCATATAAAGAAGTGATCTTCTTCATTACAAATAGTCAACATAATATAAAATAATCGCACAAGTTGATTACTTTTACTCTATCCAATACAGTCATTCGATCACCTTAATATGTTTAACAGTAGGCAAAAGGAAATAAGAATCATAGTTAATACGATTCACTTATTATTGTATCTGTTTTAATAGACATACAAAAAAAGATTGCGTTAACAGCATATATTTTACACTTCGTGTATTGTATAATACTAAATGTTCTTGGCGGCATGTTTCACAACTGCGTCATTTTGATATGAAACGTCAGTATCGGTATATTATAAAAGACCCACAGTTTCCACTACTGCGTCAAAGGTACCAAAACCATTTCATAAGAAACAAAATAGTATGTGAATAATTAAGTATAATTAATTAAGTATTATTTTTAATATTCTAGAACGTGTGTTCCACTCTGGATCATCTTAGCGAAACACAACGAATTAAAAAAATACTGTGGATAATAACTGTAAAAACACATTAATTCGTACAAAAAAAATCAAATAAATTTATTATCATGAATATAATATTTAATATGTATCATCTTACCCCGCCTGAGAAAATATGAGGCCTTTTCTTGTGTATAACGTTAATAAAACAGATACCTTCCCCTCATTGACTTCTCCATAGAGCATTAGTTATAGACTAGTTAACTTTTCAAAGAAATATTAATTCGAGTTATTCGAGTTCTATCCCTTTCGTATGTCATTTTTATTTAAAATTGAGTTATATATATATAATAATGTTTATTTGACACTGACACATGTAGAAGACTAATGGGTTTAATGCATGTGCGTAAAGTGCCGTCCCAGATCAGCCTGTGCAGTCCACACAGGCTAATAAGGGACGATACTTTGCGCCTTTATGATATTATTCGTTTCAAGAAAGTCTCTTCTTAGCAAATATCAAGTTTAGGCGGAAAGTGTCGTGCCTGATTAGCCTGTGCGGACTGCACATGCAAATCTTGGACGACAATTTACGCACATGCATTAAACCCCCTTTTCACATAGCGTGGCTCATATGTTTTATAGAACATATCGTACTGAAACAGACGCCATAACTACTAGACTGACTGTTCAGGTCTAGTGAAACATTACGTCGGGCCAGTGAACATTCAGTTATGTATACAGTCGGTCTCGTGTAAACTTCACATGTTACTCTAATTGTATAACTGTACATGCTTCTGCATTATAAAAATAATTATGAACACTGATTAAATGTTAGGATGTTATATTATTATTACCCTTGATTTAGCAAAAGCAGGGCCTTAATCAAACAAACATAGTTGTTAATTTTTACTAAGGTTAAGTTGAACAAAAAAAACATATAAGGTTGTAAATATTAAAGTTGTAATAAAACGATATTATTAAAATATTATTTAAAGCTATTGATTACACGACGTTGTCGCGATTTGACTAGCGAATAATTCTAATCGGTGCTACAAATTGATTATACGATCATTAATTGTTTAATATTTGCATTGTTACGTTTTCCTTGACGTGAATTTAAAATGAGTTGCACACTGAAGGCATCTTTCAAACTTCCATTCTTAACGTAGTAGTAATTGCCTGTTACTTTTAGATACATGTATAAGAGGTTACTGCTATGTTTTTATTAACGGCGTTACTTGGTACATATCGAGCGTAAATTATAGTTTTCAATTATGGCATGTAAATGTGTTTCATCATCCTGAGGTAAGTAAGCAATTGCAATATAAAGGACCGACTTGTTCGTAAAATTGTTCACAAGTAGCCTACAGTATACCTACATTTCATTAAACACGGAGTACGCATACAATTACAACAGTGATTAAATCAAATAAGTCTCGCTCTGTGAAAAGGGGATTTAATGCATGTGTGTAAATCTTCGTCCATTATTAGCCTGTGCAGTCCATACAGGCTAATAAGGGGCGTTTCATTCCGCATGAATATTTTTAATTGAAGAGAGTCTCTTCATGGCAAAAATTCAGTATAGCCATTAAGAGTCGTCCTTGATTAACCGTTGCCGACTTCTAATAGCACAGAGTGGTGCAAACATTTTTTTTGTATTAACTCCCGTGAACAACATTGTTTTGGGTAAACTCTGCTTATAAACAATTGTATTCAATAATATTGTTCAATTCTGGATACAAAATGTATAATGCATCAAGATTAAGTACCTTTTATTGTTTCAATTGTATATAAAATATTATAATATAAAATAATTAGAATTTCTATCAAATTAGTATTACTAATTCATTCACTTAATGAATAATCAGTATTTTACCGACGTTAACCTTTACCTAAAAGGAATTTAAAAGATCAAAAATTGTTATTTCTGTAAAAATATCGAAACTGTTTCGCACCTATTTATAGAATGTTCCTTTTTAGTCCCCTCAATACAATTTTTATATATTTGTTAAATATTGCATCAGAATCAAAAGTCACTCTGTCTGAAAAGATATTAAGTTTTTTTATTTTAAAGCAGATAGTGCTGGACATAATTACACAATTTAAGTGATCTTATCTATTTCCAGATTTGTTATTTGGCATTTGCAGAATCAAACAAAACATCGTAAAAAACAGTTTAAAGTTATCGATAGTCTTACTATGTTTTTGTCATTATTTAGATTTAGAATTTTTGTTGATTTTAAAAGATTGAATTACTCTCAATTTGTTGAATCATGGGGATTGTATGATATTATCGCCCCTGTTTATATGAACTTGTTTTCGGGGCAGATAGTTTTGTTGAATTTTATGTTAAAATATTTAAACTGTAATTGTATTACTTTTGAACATGATTGATGTCCCATTCAGCCAGGAAATGTTGACACACCTGGGAACTGTAATAGGTAACGCCATCAGAGACTAATCTCTCTGGTGCTGTTTAAAGTGATATTATGGGCATTTTTCACTGTTGAATTGAGCTGAAAAGAATTAACAGGTAAAAAGAGTTAGTTAAAATGTGGTTACTTACCAATTATCTGCTACTCATCTTGCTACCATTTGTATATAAAAATATATTTTATATTCGAAATTTTACATTACTCACCCAGTCCTGTAAGCCAAAATGATCCGTAAAACAAAATTGTGTTATTGTGTCGTATGAACGAATCTGCACTAAAACTAAATTTAGGCTCACATCGTACATGCATGATCAGTTGTCAAACGAAAGTACGGTTGATATACAAATGCATTATTTTTCTCTTTCCGGGATATTGTTTTCGTATGTTGATGCTGCATTAACAAATATAAGTGTATACGAAGTGAAAACACCAAAAATAAACAACGGTTGCGATAGACACCTATAAACCGTTAGATGCCCATAATATCACTTTAATTTACCCAGTTCAAAGTATTTTGAGTAATAGTCACAGGCGAAAAGTTAGTCTTGACCATTAAATGTAAATACATCAGTGCCAACAGCCTGCCAAGGATAGAGAGGAAGTGGCTCTTTGATGATTGAACTTCTGGGATCCAAACAAATTGAGCAATTGAGAACTAACTGTGCTGAGATATGCGGCCAGAACATGTTTTTATAATATTTTTCAATAGTTGATAATTAAGGTGCTAAACGCATTGGACTGCGAACACCGTCACATTATTGATGTATATGCCTACTGTAATTGATTTTACCATCCATACAGTCAGTGGTTTAAATAATTTAAATTTCTTATTCATTGTTTGTTTGTTTTGTAATATGTTAATCACATATTTTTTGTCTGTATATAATAATAAATAGTTAAAACTTATTCAATTTAAACATCAACATGTGTCGTCTGCTGTACAGATTTAACACTTTATTGAACGCTTCATTTGTCTTTGTATATAACCCCCGCAAGAATGTACGGTAGTGTATGGAGTCGCTATCGACTGATGTGTTTGAATAGGTTTACAGGTAGTGTACAAGGCGTGTAGTGCAATTAATGCTGATATTATATTTGCTGTTGTTCTTTTTCTTTCTGCTTTCAGGTTGACGGCGGCCATTTGGTGGCGTGTAGGACACCGGGGCTGTCATCCTGCGAGCAGAAAGGAGAAGACTATTGTTTTTTTCCGGAATGGATGTGTTATCTTTCTTTGTATATTGTATATGACATCATTTCTGTTTCATGGTCGTTCTGTATACAGTTATATAGAACGACTTACTAACTTTGCTTTTATCAATGGATTATTTATTTTTATCTAGACTTTTAGTAATTATTAGCCTTCATGACATATATCGTGTTTATCAGGCTGTGCTTGTTTTTGGGGCCTGAAGGGAGACAGTGGTTGTCCACCACGGTCTCGCGAAAGGTTCTTAAACCAGCCCCGCCGTAGACTACGGATGTCAGCGGGCGGTTGGCGGTTTTTTCCGGATGAGGAAGCCCGAGCCTTGTTATCTGAGGGAACGCCGCCACCTGCTTGCGCTTCCTTTGTTTTTTTCATTTTGTGTCTTTGATTTTTTTTATAACATTTCATCGTTAGTTTTAAGGTGCGTGACATAATTCCAATTATATTATATAATTTTATTATTTTATTAATCCATTGGTATTCTAACATTGCCCGATACATTTAAGGTTGGTGAAACTGTTTTGTTTAAAGACTGTAATATTTATTATACATGAGATATATGTGATTGTTTAACAACTGTGATATCTTATAACGTGCAGACGTGAAAAGACTGAAAAAATGCTTACGTGCTGACGTGAAAGACTGAATTTTTACTAGTGTTTTTAAATTCAATCCTGCAGACGTCAAAGTCTGTTTTGTGTTGTTTTTTTGTTTTGTTTTTTAATATCCATGTAAAAGTTTATTCCGCCATGTTTTTGAATTAATTGAATGTCTTTTTATCGGGCACTGGACAGCTTTACTTTCCAGCTACGTAATGAATAAAGTTTTACGGAAAAAAAAATTGACCGACGTTAAAGTCGTCGTAATACGTCATGCAACTGTATTAACAGTCAGTTAGGTAAAATAATTTTAACACACTGCGGTAGTATATTTAATTATTACTTAACTTAATAATAAAAGACGAGCATGTGTTCAATTTGTTCGCCCCATACATGTTGAGCCTTGCCAATAAAGCTCGAAACTCGCCTTATACGAGAAAAAGGCGGCCAAAATGGAAAAACACGGCCAATACGGGAAAAGTTCGGCCAATACGAGATTCAGCAAATCAGAAAAAACTCGGCCTTATATGAAAATCTACAATTTCAACAATTTTGGACGCCATTTTGAAGTTGTATGCTTAGTTTCGGTGCAAAAGTTAAAATCTTAAAAAATATAATATTGCAGTTTACCGAAAGGCTCGCAAAAACCATTAGTTGTTTCATTCCTTTATCTGCTACAGCTTCTTATGTTCTGAATATCATTTCCGGCTTTAGCAGACGACACAAAACAGCGAAAATTGTAAACACTTGCGATAATTTAACGAAACAGCGAAAAATCGTAAACACTTAAATAATTTAAGCAGCACAATGGACGGTGAGGACATGATGCGCTCGGCCGATGACATGTTGACTATAGAATCGTTAGCTGTATAAGACGTGAACGAGATAGAACAAAAGCTATTACTTCGTGAAGTTGAACTTGCTGTACCATGGGAATTAGAAGATTTCCAGGCTCCGCCAGCGTCGGTACCAGACAGTGTCAATGAAATTGTGAAGAAAAATTCTGGCCAAGTACCAGTTTCGAACGTTTTAAGCGGTGGAATTAAACGATACATAAAATTTGGTGATGACAATAAAGCGCAGAACACAAAATACAAGACCAAAAAGTGATATGAAAATATGTATTAATATATTGGAATAAAACCCCAAATTGTAATTAAGTCTTCGATGGCGGATGAAGTCCGAGACAACAGTTATTTTCGAAGTGATTTTCAAGTTTAAACAAGTTATAGAGTAGGCTTTTTACAATTCACGCGACATTTATTTCAACATATTTCATGAACTAGTAATGAATGTAACACATTATTACAAAGTGAGTTCCATTGCATTAATACCATCGCGTTTATTTTAATGAGTGGTTTGTGATTTAAATTCTAATAGTAATGAATTTTCCCATGCAAAATATCGTATATGTATAAATAAATACATTCATGATTTGTTGATGGAGTCTATAAGAACAAAGATCGTGGAAATTGTCAATACCTACTCTAAAACTAATTTAAACATGAAAACAACTTCTAAAAAAGTCTGTATCTCTGATTTAATGAACATGATAACATTTATTACATTTCGGGTTTTTATTACAAAACGGGTTGTTACTGTCGACCTGAAATGTAATAATGCATCGCAACCCACTTTGTAATAAATTATTACATTCATGATTTGTTGATGTAGTCTTTAAGAACAAAGGTCTGGGGAACAGTCAATACCTACTCTAAAACTAATTTAAACATGAAAATATTTTCTAAAAAAGTCAATATCTCTGATTTAATGGACATGATACAATTTATTACATTTCGGGTTTTTATTACAAACTGGTTGTTACTGTCGACCCGAAATGTAATAATGCATCGCAACCAACTTTGTAATTAATTATTACATTCATGATTTGTTGATGGAGTCTCTAAGAACAAAGGTCGGGGAAACTGTCAATACCTACTCTTAAACTAATTTAAACATAAAAACAACTTCTAAAAATGTCAGTATCTCTGATTTAATGAACATGATAACATTTAGTACATTTCGGGTTTTTATTACAAAACGGGTTGTTACTGTCGACCCGAAATGTAATAATGCATCGCAACCCACTTTGTAATAAATTATTACATTCATGATTTGTTGATGGAGTCTATAAGAACAAAGGTCGGGGGAACAGCCAATACCTACTCTAAATCTAATTTTAACATGAAAATAACTTTAAAAAAAAGTCTGTATCTCTGATTTAATGGACATGATAAAATTTATTACATTTCGGGTTTTTATTACAAAACGGGTTGTTACTGTCGACCCGAAATGTAATAATGCATCGCAACCCACTTTGTAATAAATTATTACATTCATGATTTGTTGATGGAGACATTAAGAACAAAGGTCGGGGGAACAGTCAATACCTACTCTAAAACTAATTTAAACATGAAAATAACTTTTTAAAATGTCTGTATCTCTGATTTAATGGCATGATAAAATTTATTACATTTCAGGTTTTTATTACAAAACGGGTTGCTACTGTCGACCCGAAATGTAATAATGCATCGCAACCCACTTTGTAATAATTATTACAATTCGGGTTTTTATTACAAAATGGGTTGTAACATACGGTCAGTAACGGGCAAATTAGCAAGTCCAATATTCCAAACCATGACATGTTATCGGAAATACTTGGTCGTAAATCAATGGACAATAAAATTTCACGGAAGGAATATCACACACGTACACATGGCTATAATTATTGGCGTCGCACTGAAGTGCGGCGACTCGTATGAAATACGTTTTGTTTCGCTTATGGGAGGAGAAGTTATTTTACGGATCAATGTATATATTTTTGTTGTCAGAATATCTTGCACAGTGGTGATTTTTTGTGTAAATTAGTGTAAATAAGTACTGCATGTGTGCCTATTACATTTACTACATCATTTATTGCCAATAATGCAAAGCTAATTCTTTTAATAAATAACTGATCACAGGGACTGGACAATAATAAAAGATCACAGGGACTGGGCATATACGCGAACCGGTGAAACTGTCTGGTTTTGTATAAAAACAAAACATAATCAAAATATATTTATTTTGTGGTTTTTCTAACAATAGAGCAGACGTTTGCTGTTCGAGTTTTTGTTAACGCGTATTTTCTTCAATTTTACAAGACGGCAGCAATTACACGGTTTATTGCTTTATTGATAACCGTTACACTACATTCACTTATTAATATCTTAGTTAGAAGGTCATTTTTCAATCAAGTGATTCCGTAGTGTAATGGTTACACGCTCGCTTAACATGTGAAAGGCCCAAGGTTCGAGCCCCAGTAGAATCAAATTATTTTATTTGTGTTCTATGTTAACTTTTTGTTTTGATGTAAACATTTTAGTTTCAATAAATATGGTTTTTAATTGTAACAATTTTTTGTTGTTATTATGCCCATGAAATATATGTGTGAGAGGGTGGGGAGGTTCGTAAACACATTATAAATTTACAGTGTTTTCATATCAATAAGTACTCAACCACTATCGTAAATGAGCAACGTAAGAATAAGTTCAGAATGATATCCCATTGAAGCTGAGAAATATATGAAATAACGCATATAAAATGAAGCAGATTTTTTAAAACACACACAGTTCTATTCCATTAATGAAAACTGCACACGGATGCCAGTAAAAAAAAGGAAACCAATGTAAATAAAATGATCTATGAACTATTTGGGAGTAACAACACAAAATCATAATTAATGGTTATTTGGGGGTTATAACACAATATCATAGATAATGGTTATTTGGGGGTTATAACACAAAATCATAGATAATGGTTATACCAGTATCTTTTTCTATTTTGTTTAAAATAATCGGCCAATATATTAATATTTACAGTAGAAAAAAAATCGTTCCATGTAACTTCATTGAGTGCCTTTTACACTGAAGTTCCCGACACCCTTTGATGCTTTGCATCAATACTTATCTTGAATACTTAATGAATGCATTTCACTGTTAAGCCTACTCAATGTGAGTTTTTGAGATTACCTTTTGTCCTTCGTGCGTCACCCGTTAACGTTCCCGTCAAAGATGTTTACTTAACAGCAGGGCAGATTGTGAAGAAACTTACACGCATGACCTTGTGTTATTAGAGCCGTTCATATCGTTCCAGTCCTACGCAGAAGACGTGAGCTAAACATAAATTTAACAAAACACATATTTTCTTCCGTGAAACTTGATGGCATATAGGTTTCATATTAGGTATGTACAATCGTTAGTGATTGTTTACAACAGTTAATGTTTAATAATTCAACTGGTTCATGAATGTATTGCATTTAAGATCCGTGTTTTTTCAAGTACATGCACGATTTCTCGAACCATAGTTGTTTTAGCAGTTGTGTAATAAACTATACTTCAATATACATGCAATTTGTCAATAATATTCAACATGACTCAGAAGAAAATTAGTAAAACGGTGAAGGGCATTGTCTGAGGCCTTTTCAATGCCAAATGCAGGTACAGAAGCATTCAAAATGAACTGACAAAGATGGGCAATGCTATTTCTTTTGGAAATATACGGAATATTCGACGTGACACTTCTTTACAGCGCAGTAAAAGGCATGGTGGTGCTAAAAATTCAATTTCAAGTAGACGTTCATATACGATCACACCTGATGTCGTATGTAAAATTCGTCGCTGGATCTCTAAAATCAATCAGTCGACCCAGTAAAATGGCATTGGACACAGGAATGTCCAAGGAACAGATAACTACATCATCAGGAATGTTTTGGAAGCAAAACTACGGAAGAAGTGCAAGGTTCATCAGCCCAACATGGCACTGATTCAGAAGCGCAGGGCCATTTCTTGGAAGCTGTATATAAAGCTTAAATGTAACACGTCGAGAGATTTTGTTACATCTGACTAGGCGATGTTTAATCGTGGTGGACGTTATGGAAGAAGGAGAGTATGCTATGTCAAAATTGGAGAAAACTTTGGCGATGAACTTAAGTTTGTAAAACGTATTGCGTTCGCCCGTGGCTTTATGTCGTGGACTGCTGTATCGTCCAGAGGTGAATCCGAGATGAGAATAATTCCCAAAGGAACCAAGGTTAACTCAGAATACTATATCGATAAAGGACAGTGCATTTAGCCACACTTCCAAACTTACAGTGAACTTTCTTAAAGTTCAAAACATTAAGTTCATAACACCAGAAGATGCCAAAGTCTACAGATGCGGCCCCAATGGCTTTTGTTATATGGGGGATACTTAAACGACGCTTACAGAAACGGCAAGTCAACTCATTTTCTGGTCTCATAAGAGCTCTGAAGGACGAATGGCGCAGATTGGAACAAACAACCATCAACACGACTTTGAAATCGTGGCCAAAGCCTTGCAGGATCGTGGCCAAAGCGTTGCAGGATGATTTACAATTGTCATGGATCTCAATTGTTGCCATGAAATATATGTAGATTATAAATTATTCATGTTTTTGTTTTGATCATCATGAAACAAGGTAACTCTCGTAGTCAGGTAATGCAACTCTAGACGACCATACATTATTTAGTGATACTATCAGGAAATCAAGCTCCAGCGCATCGACGGCGTATTTTATAACATGAAGTTAGTTTTAATCGTGAAATATATATTAAATAATGACCAAAGTATTGTTTGAGTATTGATACACATGCATTAATTAAATATAAGTATTGTTCTCATTGAAGGCCAAACAGCGGCATGTGTTCGTTAAAAGGTGTACGGCTAACGAATTCCATAGAATCCGGGCGTTTTGATGAAGAAACTGTATGTTATACAAACATGCCCGTATTCTGCAATGTATGAGGATAACAATAACAAAAATAACAATCACACACACTATAAAAAAAACAACTTTAAAATAAAATCACTTCTTATAAATCTGAAAACATATAAAACAACAATTTATGTATTTCATGTCTCTAATTAGTTATTTCGGCTGCAATAAGTTCTTGCACGTTATGGCAGCATTACATTAAGATTCCTTTGTAGAAATCCATCAGATCAATAACAGCACATCTTTCTTTGAACATCCGTTGTCCCACCTCCCTAGTTTTATCCCATCATCAAACGTGCATTCTCAAAATAAACCGCTGTGGAATAATTTTTGCTTTATTTCGGCAGTGCTGAAATATAACTGTCACGCGCGGCGGAGAATGGTCATATTATTCGGAATCAACTATAAAGTAATCATTTTTAGTAAAATCGAATCAGATTTAACAAAACAAACAATTTGATACCAAGATGTAATATATTTTTAACAAATAATGCAACTCAAAAAGCAAAAAAAAACATTATTTACAAAAATTAAGTGCGCGTACTCGTGACGTCATTATTAACACGTCATACGACACAATGCATGTTCTTTCACGCTAAAGCTGCAGTTGTTTAGTGTTTTTATTTTCATTATTTCTTAAAAATCGGGGACGTAGAGGTATGATAAACAGGAAAACAGGTTAGTTACTGATCTTTTTGTAATGTATTAGGCTCGGCACGATTAAAATAATGAAACAATGTTTGCTTAAAATAACTTTGGGATTTTCCGTGTAGTTCGATTTTCCTATTCTATTTTTAAAGAAATAATTTACGACAAAGAAAATTGATGGGATATATCGAATACTAGGTCGGTGCCGAATAAAGCAAAGTTTATTTTGCTCGGCACGAAAATCTGAACCACTCGTCAAGGCTCGTGGTTCAGATTTTCTAAGCCTCACAAAATAAACTTTGCTTTATTCGACACCGACCTAGTATTCTTTATATATCCACCTGGCGTGTCTCTATCTCCTAAAGGATAGCATCAGACTCATCTCTACGTTGATATAATCTGCTCACACCCACCAGCTAATGCATCTCCATTTCCATTCTTATTTTGCTGAACCACAGCATCGGCTCTGGGGACGCGACGATGGCCTTTCGTATCTTTTCGAATCTCAGTACTACACTTGGACCTTCGACCATCATGTCCGTGATATCTGCTACCCATTTAATTTGTTGCTTTTCCTGCAAACCAAACATGCCATTAAATTTCTTTCCGGAATCATGTAGTATGACAGTTGTTGTGTGGAAATAGCAGTCTTAAGGTCTCTCAGTTCGTCATGTAGCCAGTGGAAAAAACTATTTGTATTAAAATTGTTCTGTGGGTTACACTCAGATTGCCAAAGTACTATATTTTTAATAACGTGTCATGTAACTTCTTTCTTACAAGGCCTTAGAACATCTTTGAGGATCATTTTAAGCATTACATACACGTGTGCATGTGTGCCATTAAGATTGTTTACAAGTTCTGTCTCACTGGTGTTAAAGCAAATTCTTCACTCCATGTGCTTGTTTTCACTATTCTTAAACCCTTCCGGGGTTAGATATGCGCCTAATGATTCGACTTTCTGAACTATGACTGGCGACGTCCAATGACGGGGTCTGGCAGCCGATCTTTGTAAGATACTGGGGCAGTGACAACGTCTTCATATCCATTATCACACAAGGAATTATAAATTTCGTTTAAACCTGTATGCCCTTGTCTCTCTTGTAATAGTCTACAGTGCCTGGACATACGCGTGTATCAGTCCTAAACACGTTCATGTAGTCTGGAATGGTATGAATACTGATAACGGCTTCCACACAGGGGAAATTATTCATAACAAATAGAAATCATGGTCGCTCTCTAACCAGCAGGTCAGCCACTCTGCCTTGCTGCCAGCTATGATTTGAGTTACACTACGTGCGTGTGCATTCACCAGCCTATTATATTCACTGTATTTCTCATTTCGCCACAGTCTGATCTCCTTATCGTATCCCAGCCGGGTCATTATAGTACATATCTCCACAGACATATTTTCGACATGATTCTGAAAATACAATAGCACAATATAAATTTTAGTTCACAATGATTATTTCATTTTATGTGCACTACATGTATCAAATATTAAATGCACGTTCCGAACATTGGTAAAAATATAGGTTCAGATAATGTGTATGTTTACTTATTCATAAATAGTGCGTTATGCATTCTAATATACGATTTCAATGGATGTTGAATTATTAAATAATATGAGAAATGATAGGAGTAAAAATAAATGCATACACAATGTCCATGTGTATTTCATGTTGCCTATGTTATTAAGTTTCATTAGTAGTATTGATAGACATTCAGAAAACCCATTTTATAATGGATACAAATAATATATTTATTTAATGTTTTATACATTAAAAGTATTGTATAAATAATGATTGTCTTAATTAATTATAATGAGACGAGTAATTGGTTTTTAAGTTTGTCTTTTTAACCAAGGCACATTGGTTTCCTTAATTCTAACAAGTGAATAGAACGTTATTCTCTCAATATCATCATGTACAATGACTTTTTTCATTCAGTGGTGTCATTGAATCGGGCATATGTACATACGTTTTTAAAGATGGATGGAGTATAAACATTAACGTCGCTCTTACAAACAGACTGGTAAGATCGAATTAGATTCAAAGAAATAAAACCCTGATTTTTGAACTGGCAAGCAGGTGCGTAAGCAATATAATTCGGAATGGTTCAGAACATTATTTCGTACCATATACCTATTGTTAAATATGTTATACATGACATATCATAAACACAAACGTACATAAATTCATATTTTAGTGACATGTATTACAGTCCATGCGTTCCTACTACTAAAGTCAATAAGACTATACTAAGTACATGCATTCGGTAATTACTCATTTCAAAGTTCTGCTCATATATAAAACATTTAGTATCTTCTATTAAAGTGATTAAAATCATACATATTTTATGTTCCTGAAGCAGGATTTAGGTAACCATAACATAAATTTCGGTAAGACTCCGTAATGAATCTACACCTGAAACCGTGACTTTCGGGCTTGAACAAGTAATCTAGAGAGGAAATAATTTATAACTTTAACGAGATATACATACTTTGGTTTATTGTTTTCTATCAAGTAAGAGTTTCGTCAGACAACAGCAAAACTGTAATTAATTAAACACAATTTCCCTGCGTACTGCCCGCGAGTTAAGACTGTACATGGCGCATGAGAGCGCTTTTAGTTCCTGTATTATCTCAAAGTGACGGTTGTACAGACTGCTTTGCCTGGAAACGCTTTCAGAACCTAACATACCTAAGAGTATCGACTGTACAGATTGCCTTGTTTGCGAACAATTTCAGTCTCTGACTTACCTGATAGTGACGGCTGTACAGACTAATCTGTCTTGGAACACGTCTCCATTTGTTAAAATCCAACATATATTTGCTGCGCATGCATTTTTTACACCGATCTACTCACTATACATGTGTCAAACACGTACTTTATAATGCCGTATTATTAGCAAAAATGGCTTTCTTTTATTAAGTACTTTGATTTCAAGAGATCCTTGAAGAAACGGAGAACTAAACGAATTTAAAAAATTACCAATATATTGTTACATACTTAAATGAAATAGACATATATGCTGTCTAAGACGTTTTCATTCTTGTTGTTGTCAGGATATGTTTTCTCTGAGATGCACAAAGTGAGTTTCCGAATAATTGTTCTTACTTAATGCATAAAAAGCTCTTTCCGCTGTTTAATAAACTAGCCAAGAACTACATATTTACTACATATTGTGTCTTTTAACGCAATAAACTCAGCGTAACTAGGCTATTACGGGGTCACACCGTGTAAAATTGCCTATTTGCTCTCAGTGCCTTTTTAGTATTCAGACCACAATATACTAACTCCAAACCTTAAGTAATTTAATTTAAAATATCCAACTTGAGTTCACAATTACGTAAACATTTTGAACACAGGGACCCCCATAACAAAACATTTTCGTGAAAAGCATTCTATAAAGCTAAATGCATTTAATAAATAAAAAGGTAGATCATGTGAAAGATAAGAACGAACTTTAGACGTTTAAAAGTTCGCTTGATTTTCATTGTTTCACCAAGAGCTTTTAAGCTGATGTAACCCGCCTTCGCGCACGTTTCCCTCTGTAGTCTCCATTCTTAAAACATAGCAGTGATATCCTAGTGAATATCAATATTTCCTCTTAACACATGTCTAAAAGAAAATAGCATACGAGTGGCGTTAAATGAAAACATGTCTTCCAGTTCATCAATGAGTGTATTTATACTTGCACATCTCCATTATTTAGTATACTGTGATCATTAGTTTCTGAGTTATCCGTACGTGACCTTGTGTGTATGAAAGTTGTAAGTACCTTACCTACTAATATGTTACGTTAGTTTAGAGAGCTGTGTCTTGGAACGCTTTCAGTCCCTGACTTACCAGAACGTGACGGCTGCGCATGTTCTTGTGTCAAAGAGCGATTTTGGTCGTTGAGTTACCCGTAAGTGACGGGTGTACAGGATGCTATGCCTTTAACGTTTTCAGTCCCTGGCTTACCAGTGCGTGATGGGTGCACATGCTGATGTGTCTAGGAGCGCTTTCACTCCCTGACTAACTCGTTCCTGAAGGCTGCCTAGACTGCTGTGTCTGGGGGCGCTTTCAGTCCCTGAATTAACCGTACGTGACGGGTTCACACGCTATGTCTAGGGGCGCTTTCAGTCACTGACTTACTCGTGCGTTACGGCTGCACAGGCTGCTGCATCTAGGAGCGCTTTCAGTCACTACTACTTTTTTGTGTCTGTATAGAAAGCTGTTTATGGGAAGGCTTTCAGTCTCTGTTTTACACGTAAGATGACTTTACATGTGGATTGGAAAACTTTCATTCCGATACTTACCCGTTAGTGACGGTCGTATAGGCTTTTGTGTCTTTAGGCCCTTTCGGCCCCTGTCTTACCTGAGTGTGACGACTATGCAGGCTGCTGTGTCCTGGAACACTTTCAGTCTGTAACATGGCTGGATCGATGCCTCCTTCTTCCATTTTCAGTCGGCTGCGTGTACATAATTGTATTAAAACATTTAAATATAATAAGAGAAGATAGATAACATGTTAGCCCGAAGACTCAACATTCGTCAGAGATAAAATAAAGCCCTAAGACAACAGATTAACATCTGTGTAATTTTAGTGATGTTTAAACGGACTCAAAGGTTCGCGAAAAAGATGAATATGGTTTAATTGTGCGATTTCGCAATACATATATTGAATCCCAGTCAGATTGGTATGTTTAAATTTAAGGCGTTGCAAACCTGATTATCGATACCATAAGTGCAAACTATTCATGTTCATGATTGCGATTTAAAAAGTAGATTTTCGAACTAAAAAATATATATCAAAACAAAACACAATTGAGCAGAAATTGGAAAGGTATATTCGTAATAAAATACATTTACTTTTGAAAGTGTGTCTGCACATTAGATTTCAAAATCGATCAATAAATAGAATATTGTTGTTAGAGTAAATAATTTTGCGATAAACATATTTCATTATTGTGTCAGAGAAAACAAACTTAATATAAATCTAGTTGAGAAAACATTAACAATCTGCGAGGGTTCACTCTTTACAAATGAACGTACATGTTGGGTAATCACTAAATAAACTGCGATCAGAAGTATTGACTTCAGTAATGCTTAACCTATATTCTATTAATAGCGTTCGCGTAACACAATAAAAAACTACTTACCGTCATGAGATTATCACCAATCGTGATATATCGACTATATCCGGAAATGTTCTTGTAATCGAGAGTGTTATGGGTTTTTAATCAACGTGTAAACGCAAATAGTTTGGTTGACTTTCAATTTCATGGATCCATACAATATTGTATTTTGGTGTCATCATAAATTCGATGATTTTAAAGGGGCGTTTTAACAGATTTTGGCATGTATTGAAGTTTGTCATTAAATGCTTTATATTGATACATGTACACATTGGGTCTAAAGAGCTCCATTAAAAAAGGAATAAATTTTAAGAAAGAAAGAAAAGTAACCTCACCTTGGCTCGAACCAGTTATCCCTGGGAGTAAAAGGCTATCACTAAAACCATCCATGCTCTTACAATGAGTTATGTATTGTATACTTAATATAAGCAATCCTCATAGTACATACACAAAATATAACGACATCAACAGAACTCTCCAAATTATTCATTCGTTCCGCGTTTAACGGTTTTTAATTTTTTCAGGTTTTTAAATCCTCAAAAGATGCATATAATGGATTTTTTAGAGCATGGTAAATTTTCAGTTTTACTGTTTCCTGACAAATATCATAGCTTTAAAGAACATTTGCGAATCTGAAACAATTTTTGTATGTTTGCCAAATAACCAAAACGTGAAAAGTACCCTTTAATGTATGATATATGACTTCGGACATGACCGTGCAGTGCATAACTTATTTCACGGTGAAGAGGCCACACGAAAATCCACAAGAATAAGTGATATTTTTGTCGTGTTTGAGATTAAAACGAGCATAAGAAAGGCATTTGTCACCATGTGTCCTCGGTGATCCTAAAAATGTTTAGCGAAACCAGGTCAATTCTCCAAGTAGAAGTTTAGTGCTTTAAGAGCAGTGATGCGACGTTGGGCTCGAAACGTCAACATAATTCAGCTGCGCTTTGCGAAATTGGGGCTTAATGCTTACACGTAAAAAAGTGTCGTTCATGATAACCATGTGGAATCAAATCATGGACGAAAAGTTTACACTTATATAGAAATAGTTTTTACTTAAAAGGAAGTATATTCTTGAAGAAATTCCTTAATTATGTTTTAAACATAGCATTTTAAACAGACAAAACATGCAAAGTTCATGTAAAAAATCATTTTAATCATAAGCCATTCATAGTGAGAGAAAAGTGAGACCGAAATAAATGTGGATATTTGTATATACAGTTACCGTCGAGAAGTGCCATATACAAAAATACATACAGCAATAAAATTGCTTTTAAAATATATCATTGAAAAAATGTTAACTTTATAGACAAACGGCTGGCTTATAAAAGCGCAAATTGTATAATAATGTACATTCAAATGAATGAAAGTATTAGAATACGGCAATTTAACGTTCATAATTAAACATTCATTAAATCATTAGGCCTTTCATATCAATAATTAAGCTCGCGTTTTTTACATAGATCTCGCATTAAAAGTAAAAATAGTATGTGAGTCCATAAGAACAAAGAGCTGAATATATGTTTGAAATTTAACCTTCGACAAATAATGTTTCCTGTTTCTTCTTACCAAATAACATTCACTAGGAACTACTTCTGCCTTGAGCTTGATCGAACGTTAAAAAAAACATTGAGCCTTGTATTTGGAAAACCGGGCTTATGCATGTGCGTAAAGTGTCGTCCAAGAGTAGCCTATTCAGTCCGTTAAATACAATTATTTTCAAGTTAATTCTTTAAACAACGCTGTGTGCTCGTCTATTACAAAAACAAGTATGAAACATTATTCGCGGATCTCTTGCGCACGAGATACCAAATTGACCAATCAGATGAATGATGAGTTCATATCACCATTCTAAAAATAGAAGCTCGCACAACATGAACTTTTGTCATGAAAATTAAACATTTTAATCCTATTAAAATTAGCCAATCGGGGATGACAATGTCCGATTTTATGGTATATATCGTCTAAAGGAAATCTTGTTTAAGCCAATGTTTATTTAGCGGAAATTGCCGTTCAGGAAAAGGCTCAAATAATAAATATATGAGTCTTAAATACATTATATACGAACAATCCGATAGTTGACAGAGCTTATATAAATTGCAGACTACTGAGCTTCTAACCGTTACAAAGATTACTGATTTAGAATTTCATAGGCTGTTAGTTAATGATATGTCGATTTTTTTATTATGATATGAAGCGACAATAATGTTTCTTGTTCAAATATAAGTTGAAACCTTTTTTTTTTATTTATTTTTTATTTTTAACTCTTTCGAGATAGTATCATTGGGACATATAAGCTCAATAAAGGGTCACTCTGCTTTATTAACATCAAACAACATTAACAGAGTAAATTCCAGTTTTTGCTCTGTATTTGATCCGTTAAGCTTTGTAAACATTAGGGCATTCTACTATTCAGAGGCGGTTTAATGTCATGGCAAATGTACAATATTATCGCAATATCTTCGAAACAAAAAGCTACTTAATAAGCATATCAATTAACAGGCGAACGACCGGTTCCGGATATATAGGACGCTACGTCGTATGCATCAATCGTAAAGTTTTTGACAATTTAATGACATTTACAGATTTTTACACAGTAAGAGGTATGGGCGGGAAATAGCGTAACAGGTGTTTTACAGCACCCGATGGTATAAACGCTGGTTAAAGTAACCGCTCGGTTATATTCAAACCTTGGTAAGTTTGCGGTTATTCAGGTAAAGTAACCTTCAAGGTAACTCGATTGTATAAACACGATATACCGCAAAGTAACCTAACCGCGCATAGTGGAATTTAACCACCGGTAACTTTAACCAAAACATTTCCACAATGCATTTTCTAATGACGTAATTTCCGCGGGAAGTGTCACACTTATAAACAGAGACATGTATTTTTTTATCAAATTCATGAAATTCACAATAAAATAAAAGGTAAATTTTAACCATGAGTTCATCAAAATGACCAGGGACAAATTGATAATGATGTCGGGATTGGCTTCATTTAGCGGAATCCCTGGTGCTTACAAACTGCAAGAGAGTGCTAACAAAGCCGTCTATTCTTCTAGCTGTTCTAGATGTAACATAAAAATTATACGTGGTCGTCGTAACATGCTAGACTATTCTTCTAATTTGGCTTATGTTTAAGAAAAACTTACTTACTTTCTTGTCCAATAAGGGAATTTACCATAGACAAATAAAACATTGTTCAAGATTAAATATATCTTTGTATGCAGAAATCTGCAAATGCAACCGAGTTCACCAACGGCTATTATTTGTGTCGTGTTCTAAGAAAACTGGGCATTTTGCATGTGCGTAAAGTGTCGTCCCAGATTAGCTTGTTAAGTTCGCACAGGCTAATCAGGGACGACACTTTCCGCCAAAAATTGATTTTTGTTAAGAAGGGACTTCATTTTAACAAAAAATGTCCTAAAAGCGGAAAGTGTCGTCCCTGATTAGCCTGTGCGAACTGCACAGGCTAATATGGGACGACACTTTAAGCACATGCATTATGCCCATTTTTCTCAGAACACGACACATTTGATAAACTGCTCCGGTTCATTTTAACAGCAGTAATGTACATTGAGTACATGACGTAGCTTGTGACGAAGAAAGTTTATTGAGTTCTCATTTGAATATAATGATATGATGGCATAAGGGTCTTTATTTAACTATGCTAAAATAATTATCAAAGACCCTAGATGCAAACTCGTCAATTATTGAATTGATTATTTATGGATTTTAAAGGATTATTAAAAGTAAGATACTAGTTCGAACGTGTTATGTTTTTTGTTTGTACTTTTGTTGTTCCCTGTTCTCGGAGAAATGATTTTAACATGGGCGACATTGATGCATCGGATCACACACGGCATACCCATAACAGAATATAAGAAACACGTTATGTGCGTCCTTAAATTCGTCGTCCGGAAATCGTATTGCCCTGTAAATTAAGTCAGATAGTGTCAGTCGCTGCAATTTGTTGTTTACTCGTCGAAATTGTGAAGGTCGTCGATGGTTAGCTTTTATAATGTCGCGCGCCGCGGCCATTTTGTGTAAGTTACCTCTCGGTAACTTGTAATTACCCACCTAGGGAAGCAGGGTATGTTTTAACGGGGTTTTAACCGATCGGTATAACTAACCAAATTTTATACAAACGCTTACCGACCAGTAACCAACATGTTACCGACTTTTAACCGTCGGTATGTGGTTAACCGCCGGTTTAACTGTTTATACAATCGGGTGCAGGTGTATTACAAAGCGGTTACCAAAATTGGTCACTCGTCATGCTTGACGTATTGGATCGAATCGTCACGCTTGAAGGCCTCGCTATAGCGATTTATTAAAGAGGCATATTCAAGGTTAATACGTGTTTTAGCGGCTTATAGCAATCGCTCCGTATGAGCAGTTTAAACAAAATGAAAAAACGTCAACACTTATATACTGCAAACAAAACAACAAATGCGGAAGCAAATCTACTTGACATAACGGTGAATGAAAAAAACCTCTGCTATGAACAATCCCCTATTAGTAACAAATAGAAAAACAGACAAACAGGAAATAAATAACAAACTGTCCAAAGTTCTAACAAAAGAAGATTCTTCCTTCATTAGAGAAATTGTAAAGGAAACTGTGGAGCAAATAAAGGAGAAACTTCTTGGAACTGTTATACGCAGACTCGAAATCCTAGAAGGAAGCGTTTTGAAACAAAAACGTGACCTTGAAAAAATTCAAAATGACGTCTTAGAAAAGAACAGACAAATCGAGGAACTTAAAAGCAACAAGAGTGCCAAACTTTCCCAAGATACGCCCGTTTTAAGGCATTGGACAACTTGATAACTTTACCATGATCCATATTTGAACTTGACCTTCATATCATCTAGACACAACTTCTGACCAAAGTTGGTGAAGATCTGATGAAAACTACTTCAATTAGAGAGCGGACACCATGTTAAATACTTGAAATGTACTAACTGACCTCGTGACCTAGTGTTTTACCTGACATGACCCATATTTGAACTTGACCTACATGTAGATATTGTCTAGCCACAACTTCTGACCAAATTTGGTGAAGATCGGATGAAAACTAATATCGACAACAATATCTTAGACAAAATTTCAACCAAAAACATATTTCTGTCGAATGTTCTATCGGCATGGTGTAACGTTACTCATAATTTAGAAACCAAAATAAACAGTAAAATCAATCTATGGAACAATAAAGACATCCCTACTAATAATAAAATGTTTTTCTATACAAATGGTTCGAACGAAATACAACATATGCAGAGCAATTATACGACTACAGAATACACGACTTTTGATAACTTATGCTACATATTCGGAATACATACAAGTAATTTCCTGATGTACTACACATTGATCAAAAGTATACCCATACATAGTAAAACTGTTATCAATACAAATAACACACCATATACTCAAACAACTTTCGTAGAAAACATAATTACAAAACAAAACAATCAAAATATTTTTAACACTTCAAATGAAACATCCTACCGAAATATCTAAAGCTCAAACTAAATGTCAAAACCTTCTTGGGGATAAATACTTTAATTGGAAATGCCATATACATCAATTACTGATAGCATACTGAGAAATTTTCAATATAAATACACCCAGAGAGTTATAACTACAAATAAATATCTTATTTAGTGCAACATATCCAACACAAATCTATGTGATATGTGTAGTGAACATATTGAACCAATATAACACATTTTCTGAGAGTGTAAACATATTCAACATCTTTGGAATCAATTGAAAACCTTCTAGAGAAACAATAATTAAATGTTAAACTATCTCTCTTAGGCATCAGTTTGAGTGTAAATACCTTCAAAATACAATATGTTAATAACGGTGTGAATTACATAATCATATTAATTAAATATTTTATATTCAGCATGAAATACAGAAAACAAGTATCAACAATGAACTATTTTATTAATTATTTAAAACTGAAGATTCAAATTGAAACAGATATTCCCTAAACAAGGATACACTTAATATATTTGAACAATAATGGAAAAACATTTACTTTTCATGAATAAGTCCAGTATGCTTTCTACCCACTTTATGCAACTCATCATTATTCATAACTATTCTGTTGTTTTTTTGTCTTTTTTTAAAAACACCTATCACAAACAACTAAAGAAAACAAATACACATTAACTTTTTACATCAAAAGGTAACCACAAGGTCAAAAAGTATATATGAGCAATCGTGTGTAACATGTTTGAACATAATTGCTGCTACATAGTATCACGTTGCCTTATATTGAATAAACAATAAATAAATAAACAGGCTGCAGGACCTGACGTTTCAATATTTGAGAGAACTTGAAGACAACAATTCTTATTTAAATTTGTTTTTAGTGTAGCAAATTTAATTTATCCACACATTATTTTTTACACGAATTTGTTTTTACTCTCACCACAATACACGTTTTAATGTTGAAAAAAGAAGCAAACTATCAACACAAAAACATATTGTTAAATGATGACATACATTATTGATCGCAAATAATAATAAAATAAGTGTCTTTATTGCACTTATGTCGACATTTTTAGTCAAGTTCGAAATTATTCTATACAGACTTATCAAAGGGACATTAATCCCACGTATGTGTTCACACTAAATTTAACCACGCCTATCAAACATAAGCTGTATTAATATATATAGGCATTCAGTTATACATTTGGCTACATTGAGAGTAAAATACCGCTAGGTCATGCAAATGTTTCAAAGTTTCATTTAAAGTAAAACTGTTAGTTCTGTGTTTGTTTGAAACATAATTCATAACGCAATAACCACTTATTTTGCTAAACAATATTCCGCAAACCAGTTCTATAACAGCCTACAGCTGTCGTTGACCATCTAACCGAATAATGGCATGCTGTGTGCATTCCAATGCATGCCATATTAACGTATTGAATAATATGAATGTGCATATTGGACTAACCTTACAACCGGGTTCAACCTCAAAGGCCATCGACATTTCCAAGGCGGAAAACCATCATTAATCATTGTTATTTAAAGTGTGTATCGCCCTGTAATGCATACACAAATGGTCACTTTATGAATACGATACTACTACAATTTCTCTCCTGCTAAGTTCTAAAAAGTCTTATCTCAAAAACACATGATATTAAATAAATTCGCAAAGATACAATTCATAATTACGTCCATATAACATAAACAAATTATAATAGCAAGTCAAGTTGAATACAAACATGTCTGAATTCAACATCATTTAAACCTCGTGCCCAAGTCAGTCATTAATGATCATACAACGAATGACGTTGCGTGATTCACCGATAATTTGTTCTAGGTGTGTATTCAATTGTTGACCATTTGGATTACTGTGTTGCTTGACTGTGTCTGCACTATTGTACAGTATATCTATAAAATTTAAGTTTTAAATACAACACTTAGCACTTAAGATTGAGACTTCAATAAGACAAAAACACCCTTTTTTCTGCCAGTATGCGCAACTCAAATTATATTGAAAGGGTGCATTGAATAAGAGTTATTCTTCGTGCATACAACATTATTTAAGATTGTATTACTGAATTTCTGCGCTTTCTAAAAGTTTGATTATAAGCAATATATTTACTATACATTAGTGCTTAGCACAACTTGATCAACATGTGTATACACAATCAATGAGAATGAAATTATAATGAACATGAATTGAAAATAGTTTAAAATAAAACGACTTTATATGAAATCGATAAATTAACTTGCAATACATACATATAACATGCTTTGGAACTAAGCTTTCGAATAATAGTTTGACAATCACAGTTTAAAATGTTTATTTCGAGTGCCTAAAACTAAAACGATATTTTTCAAATGCCGATCCAACGTTACATATATTAACGATACATCAGTCATATAAATTGTATGCATTTAAATACGGGCAATAATAAGCAATTATATCAAGAAGCATGTAGCCTATAGAGGAAATAATATGTTATTTTAGTAAAGATATTAATAGGCATAAATGCATTATCGTATAAATCGTTGATATGCCCCTTTGAAACTAAGAATACTTTATAAGCTGACTTGTATACAAGGTATTCGTCGCGAGTTTAATATAGTTATATCATCACATCATGGGGAATCCCCTTTCGTTGTGTTTTTTTTTTCGAAATTATTACGTCATTGAGCGACCAGACTTACTTGCTTTATAAGAGCAAATTGTCTGGGGGGTTTTCATAGCAGGTCAAACAGTGACATGGTTTCGTTAAGTGGCGTACGGCTAATGATTTTCACATAATCCGAGTTTGTTGATGTAAAACTTTTATCATATACGTAAACCTGCCAATATTCGCAAATTCATGATAATAATGACAAAATAGCAAGTACAATATAAAGAAGTGAAACCTTATAAAAAAAGCAAATACAATCAATTCTTGAAAATTGGCAACAAAACAATCTTTGTATTACATGTCTCTGATTAGTTCCTTCGGCTCCATTAACTTCTTACACTTTAATGCAGTACTACATCACAATTCTGTAGAGGATGTCATTCAGATCATTAACAGCACATCCGTCTTTGCGCATCCGTTGTGCCACCTCCATCATTATCTCCACCTTACGTCTCTTTATCTCCTGCAAAATAGCATTGTGCTCGTCGCTACACTGTCTGGTCATTTCCTCCAGACACAGTATCTCAAGCTCCATCCTTATTTTGCTGAACCACAACATCGGCTCTGGGGACGCGATGACGGCCTGTCGTATCCTCTGTAATCTTAGTATAACTCTCGGACCTTCGTCCATCATGTCCGTAATATCTGCTACCCATTTACTTTGCTGCTTATCCTGCAAACCACTTGCTGCCATTAAATTTCTTTCCGGAATCATGTAGTATGACAGTTGTTGTGTGGCAATAGCAGTCTTAAGGGCTCTCAGTCCGTCATGTAGCCAGTATAAAAAACTGCGTTTATAAAAGTTATGCTGTGGGTTATTCTCAGCTTGCCAAAGTACTATATTTTTAATCACGTATGATGTAACTTCTTTCTTACAAGGCTTAAGAACATCTTTGAGAATCATTTTAAGCATAACATACACTTGCGTTTGTGTGCTATTAAGATTGTTTACAAGTACTGTCTCACCAGGGTTAAAGCACATCCTCCATTCCATGTGCTTGTAATCACTTCCCTTAAACCCGACTGGGGTTAGGTAGGCTCCGAATGATACGACTTCCTTAACTATACCTGGTGACGGCCAATGACGGGTTCTGGCAGCCCATCGTTGTAAGAAACTGGGGCAGTGACAGCGTAGTGCGGGTACTCTGTCTAAATGCCATACACCCTTAATTGTCCCCGGTATCGACGGCCCCGCTTTTTCATGATCCGCTACATGTGATTCTGTAAATTTTTCCGAACATTCGTCTAGGAATAAACTACTACTAAGTAGACCGGCTCCATATCCATTATCACACAGGGAATTAGTAATTTGTATAAAACGTGTATGCCCTCGTCTCTCTTGTAACAGTCTGCAGTGTCCTGGATATACGCGTGTATCCATCCTAAACACGTCTAAGTCGTCAGGTATAATGTTAAGGTTGATAACAGCTTCCACACAGAGGACACCCTTCACCACGTGAAACATGTCCCAGTCGCTTTCGAAAATGCAGGTAAGTCCCTCTGCCTTGCTTCCTGCTATCAATTGAATGAAATGAGGTGATCGTGTTGCTGACTGCCTACTCAACTCACTGTATTTCTCAACCCGCCATCTTCTCATCTCCTCGCCGTATCCCAGCCGGGTCATTATAGTACATATTTCCATGGATATATTTTCGACATGATTCTTAAAATACAAAAGCACAATATAAATGTTAGTTCACGATGAGTATTTAATTATATTTTCACTATAAACTATTAAATGCACGTTCCATACATTGGTAAAAATGTAGTTTCAGATAATGTTTATGTTTCAGTTATTCATACAAAGAGCGAAGAGCTTTCTAATTTTTAAATAACATAAGAAATAGAAAGAGTTAAAATAAATGCATACATCATTTGTATCTGCATTTCATGTTGCGTGTTTTATTAAGTTTCATAAGTAGTGTTGTAGTATTTATTGTAGTATGGAAATTTGAAATTTATGAATTACATTTTGTATACGTTAACATTATTTAATATATAATAATTGACTAAATTAATTATCATGGGTCGAATTTTTTCAATTATGTTTAGCTTTTTCACCGAATCATATTGTTTCCTAAATTATAACACGTGAATAGTACGTTATTTTCTCATTATCATCATGTAAAATTACATTTTTATTTCATTTAGTAAGATCATTGAATCTCGTACATTTATATACTTGTTGTTAAAGATGGATGGAGTATAAACATAAACGAAGTTCAGAGCAACAGACTGGTAAGATCGAATTAAACTCGAGTTATAAAACCCTGATTTGTAAAGCGTCAGGCACCGTGCGTTAGAAACGTAATTTCGAATGATGCCGAACACTTAGTCTTACCAGATTAATCTTGTTTAATAGGTTATACGTGACACATCTTAAACAAAAATGTACATGCATTCATATTGTAGTGACGTTAAATACAGTTCCGTGCGTTCCTACTACTAACGCCAATATGACCATACGATTTACACGAAATTCAGTAATAACTCGTTTGAGAACTGCAAAACTGTAATTAAGTAAACACAAATTCCCTGCGTACTTAATCGCATGTGATTACTGTACATAGCGCTGTGTCTGGCATCGCTTTCAATTCAGCCCTTACCCATGAGAGACGACTGTGCAGGCTGCTGTGGCTGGGAACGCTTTCAGTCCCGGACTTACCTGAGAGTGTCGACTGTACAGGTTGCTGTGTATGGGAACGCTTTCAGTCTTACTTGATGACATACCTGAGAGTGACCGCTGTACAGACTGCTTTGTCTTGGAATACATCTCTATTTATCAAAATCAACATATATTTGCTGCGTATGCATTTTTTTCAGACCGCACTACAAATTATACATGCGTCAAACACGTATTTTAGAATGCCTTATGTTAAGCAAAATGGCACGCGTTTATTCGGTACATTGATTTTAAGGGAGACTTGAAAAAATAGAGGAACCGAACGGATATCAATAAGTTAAATGACCAACATATGTTTACATACTTGAATGAAATAGGCATACATGCTGTCTAAGACGTTTTTATATCGGGTTGTGATCAGGATAGGTTTGCTATGAGATGCACAACGTGAGTTTCCGCATTAATTTTCTTAGTTAATGCATACAAAGCGATTTGCGCTGATAAACCAGCTAGCGTTGCACTTTATATTTGTGCAATATTGTTCCCATTTAACACTATAAACTTAACTAGATTATTCCAGGTTCACATCAAGTAAAAATTGTCAATTTGCTATCAGTGCCTTTTTAGTATTAAGCTCACAATATACTAATTCCAAACCTTTTGTTATTTAATGTTACATATCCAACTGTAGTCAAAAATAAAGTAAACATTTTGAACGTCGGAATCCCCATATTATAACATGTTGTTGACGAGCATTCTATTAAGCTTAATGCATTTAAAACATAAGAAGATAGATCATGAGAAAGAGAAGAAAGAATTTCATACGTTTCCAAGTTCGCTGGTTGTTCATGTTTTTACCAGAAGTTTTAAGCTGATGTAACCCGCATTCGCGCAAGTTTCCATCTGTAGGTTCCAGTCTTAAAACATAATTTTGATTTCTTAGTGAACATCAATACTTCCTCTTTACACAAGTCTACATTAAATAGCATACGAGTGGAGTTAATTGAACACATGTCTTCCAGTTTATCAATGTGTGTATACTTGCACATCTCAATTATTTAGTATAATGTTACTTACATTCTCTGAGTTACCCGTACCTAACGGCTTCACATGCCTCTGTGTCTAAGAACGCTTTCAGTCACTTACTAATTACTATTTTGCGTCTATTAAGAGAGTAGTGTCTGGGAACGCGTTTAATCCTTGACTTACCCGAATCTGACGGCTGGACAGGCTGTTGTGCCTAGGAGCGCGTTAAGTCCTTGACATTCCCGTACGCGACGGATGCACTGGCTGCTGTGTCTACGAGCGCTTCAAGTCCCTAACTAACCGAAAAGGCTGCAAAGGCTGTATTGTCTAGGAGCGCTTTCATTTCTTTACTTACCGGTACGTGACGGTTGAACCAGCTTATGTGTGTAAGAGCGATTTTAGTCCGTTACTTACCTTAACATGAAGGTTGCACAGGCTTCTGTTTTTAGGAGCGATTTCAGTCAATTACTTACCCGTATGTGAAGGCTGCACAAGTTGCTGTGTCTGGGAGCGCTTTCGGTCCCTGACTTACCCGTATGTGAAGGCTGCACAGGCTGCGGTGTCTTGGAGTGCTTTCAGTCCCTGACTTACCCGTTCGTGAATGTTTCACAGGCCGCTAAGAGTGCTTTCAGTCCCTGACGTATCCGTAGGTTAAGGCTGCCACAAGCTACTGTGTCGAGGAGTGTTTTAAGTCCCTGACTTACCCGAACGTGAAGGTTGCACATGCTGCTAGAAGCGCTTTCAGTCCCTGACTTACCATTCTGTTACATATCATATCATATTTTTTAGAAAAATAATGTAAGTGAGTTAATAAAATGTAAATCAGATAAAACACAAATACCAAGTTATACCCAGTATTGTCCATAAAACCATTAAATTGAATTTCATTTATGTAAAAATAAGAAAGTATTATTATGATTCCAAACTTTCCACATGATGTAGTTGGTTCAAATGTAACAAATAGTTTCTAATTATTAATAATTAATGAATATGTTTTTAAAGAGACCAATAATTATATAAGTTATATATTTAAGTAATATCTTTATTACCCAGTAAAGCCCATCCAAACTATCCAAAACAAACACAAAATGAATTGCATTTTTTTCAGAAAAAAAGTAATTATTATTATGCATACACATGAAGTAGAAGTTAACAGTGTAAATAATAGAATAGATTTGCTAAAATTAATAGTTTTTTCTGTTATGTACTAATTTAAAATCATTAATATTATCATTATGCAAGTTGTGCTGTTGTATAATTGTGTAATATATCTTCCATACACAAGTAATGCCCATCCAAACAGACAAAGAAAAAGAATTTCCATTTTCATGAAAATTTGAAAGAATTATGAATATGTTTTCACATGAATTAGAAGTTGACATTCTAACTAATAGTTAACAATTGTTAATAGATATGTTTTTTTAATATGTATCAAATCATTATTATCGTACAAGTTATACAATATTGCAATATTTTTATTACCCAGTATTGCCCACTATTGCCCAGTAAAACCCAGTAAAACCCAGTAAAACCCGGGTTTTCCTAGTATTACCCGCCCGGGCCGGTCAATACTATAAAACCCGGATTTTATGCCAACCCTGGCTAGGAGCGGTTCAGTCACTGACTAACCCGTGCGTGACGGTTGCAGAGGCTACTGTGTATAGGAGTGCTATCAGTCCCTGACCTACCCGTACGTGAAGGTTGCACTTGCTGCTAGGAGCGCTTTCAGTCACTGACTAACTCGTATGTAAAGTTTGCACTGGCTGCTAAAGCGTGCTTCATTCGCTGATTTACCCGTACGTGAATGTTGCACAGGCTACTGTGTCTAGGAGTGCTTTCAGTTCCATAACGTGAAGGCTGCACAGGCTCCTAGGAGCGTGTTCAATCCCTAACTTTCCCGTACGTGAAGCCTGCACTGGCTGCTAGGAGCACTTTCAGTTTTTGACTTACCCGTACGTAAAGGATGCACAGGACACTGTGTCTAGGAGTGCTTTCAGTTACTTACTCACGCGTACGTGAATGTTGCAAAGGCTGCTAGGAGCGCATTCAGTCCCTGACTTACCTGTAGGTGAAAGCTGCACAAGCTACTGTGTATACGAGTGCTTTCAGTCCCTGACTTATCCGTACATTATATTTGCACAGGCTAACTGTGTCTAGTATTGCTTTCAGTCCCTTACTTGCCAGTACATGAAGGTTGCACAGCCTACTGTGTTAAGGAGCGCTTTCAGTCCCTGACTAACCTGTACTTGAAGGTTGCACAGGCTGATATGAGCGTTTTCAGTTCCTACTATGTATTTTGTTACGTCTGTATTGAGAGATGAGTCTAAAAGTGCTTTCATTCTCTGATTTACCCGCGATATGACTGTACAGGCTGATGTGGACTGGAACACTTTCATTCCAATGCTTACCCGTGAGAAACGGCCGTACAGATTGTTGTATCTTTGGGCGCTTTCAGACCCTGTCTAACCTGAGAGTGACGACTGTACAGGCGGTTGTGTCCTGGAACGCTTTCAGTCTGTGATGTGGCTCGATCCATGCCTCCTTCTGCCATTTTCAGTCGGCTGTGTGTGCATAATTTTATTCAAACATTTTATTTCAATGAAAAGACAAGAGAGCTGACATGTTAGCCCGAATACTCAATTTCGTAAGAGATAAAATATAGCCCTAACCCAACATACTAACAACGGCCTTTTGCCATTGTGCTTATGTGTGAAAGGATCCAAATGTTCACGAAATAGTCGATAGAGCCGTATTTGTGCGTTCAATTCCTACACAATACAAAACGATTTCGCAATAAATACATGGGATCCCCAGAAGGTATTGTATTTTTGAATTTTAGGCGTGTCCAAACCTGATTATCGATACAAGAAATGCAAAATAGTCATGTTTCATAATTGTCATTTAAAAATATAGATTTTCGAACTGAAAAAATAGTTATTCAAATTAATACAAAACACAGTTAAAAAGACAATGAAACGTTACAGTCGTAATTAATACATGTACTTTTGAAAATGTTTCTGCACTTTCGATTTCAAATTCGTTCAACACTTAAACACACATTCTTGAAAGAGTTAATATTATCGAGATAAACATTTTACATTATTGTGTCAAAGAAACGAAACTAAATTGTAATATATGTAAGTAACCATTTAAAAGTCTGCGAATGTTTACTCATTACAAATGAACCTACCATCAGTGTAATCACTCCATGAATGCGAGCAGTAGAAATCACTAATATATAACATACAATCTTTTAATAGCGTTTGCATCACACTAAAAAATAATTTATTGACCGGCATGAAATAATCAACCTCGACTATCTCCGTAATGTTCTTCAGACCGAGAGTTTTATGGATATTTAACTTGTCAAATACAATATTTTCATCGAAATACATTTTCGTAGATCCATTCAATATTGTATTTTCGTTTGATCTTAAATTCTTGGATTTTTATAATGTTAAAATAAAACTACAATCGTGATACATCGGCTATCTCCGGACTCCTCCGTAAGATAGGCAGATTTAAGGAATCAATCTGAACGCATCGGACAGTGGGCTACACCACACCGTCTCTCTGATGTACGTAGGCGGCCGTCATATTGGATTTGGAACTACTTTAGAAAACAAGATGGAGGCCCCTCGTTAAGAGGAAAAATTGAAATGTGTGTTTTAGCTCGTCTTTTTCAAGATAACATTCTTTAAGTACTAATTTAATGTAGATCTGTGAATTCCCACAACGTACTTTAAAACTTGTTAAAATTTAAAGATGCCATTACTGACATACTGATAGGAGTACTTATAATATTGACATCGAGTAGATATATAAATTAAATCGACTGTTTTTGTTATATTTTGTGAGATACGAGGATTGATTACATAAACTTGATAAAGTATGAAACACATCACTCATTGTATGAGCATGGATGGCCGATTGATCCAAACGGTAGACTTCTACTCCATGGGGTCAATGGTTCGAGCACATTTGAGGGTTACTTATATATTTTTATTCAATTTTATTCTTTTTTATTGCAGCTTTTTAGATTCAATGTTTGCATTTATCAATATAGCATAGAGTCTATAATGACAAAAATAATTTGGAGAGTTCTTATGGTATAGTTAGATTTTGTGACATTACAAGGATTGCTTATATGTTAATAAAGTATAAAATAAACCACTGACTATATGGGAGCACTGATGGCCCATTTGTTTAAGCTTTTACTCCAAGGGTCAGTGGATCGAGCCCAGTTAAGGGAGATTTCCTTTCTTTTGTTTTTCTTTTTTTTATTGAGGTATTTTGCTAAAATGTTTACTTATCAATTTAAAGTATTTAATAACAAACTTCAATACATGTCTAATTTGTGAAAATGTCCCTTTGAAATTGCTAGTTTTCCTCTTACATGCCCTTGTATTTTAAGATAGAATACTTTCCTCTCCAGAGGAAAGAGGTATGGGTTTGAATCCCATCGGGGGCTTCAGAGGATGATTCATTTTGAGACAAATGTTAATATTTGCTTTAGT
This sequence comes from Dreissena polymorpha, assembly GCF_020536995.1. NCBI lineage: Eukaryota > Metazoa > Mollusca > Bivalvia > Myida > Dreissenidae > Dreissena > Dreissena polymorpha. The sequence goes on from NC_068365.1 coordinate 673,028, forward strand.
GTATCCCAAAATTAACCTAATATTAAATATATAACTGTGAAAGATAATTCAAAATAATGTTTGTTTCTATATACATTGTGATCCATGGACATGAACATTCAATTATGCAAGAAACATGTATGATTTGAGGGAAGAATAAGACAGCAAACTTAGAATGGACATTCATTTTAGATTGTTTAGTAACTAAAACTATAAATGTTGTAAAGCTTGTGTATGACGTCCTTGCTTCTGGACAGCAGAACAGTTTAGGCATAAATGATTACTCTTTTTCTTTAGAATCAACATTGATGCATTATTACCTAAGCAAAGTTGAGCTTTTTAAAAACTCTAATTGGGAACTGAATTTTTCATGTTCGTTGCTTGCAATTTACCAGTACTGAACATGATGTTACTGGTGAATAAATGCCTTCTCTCTTTACACTTTACAGGGAGATGGTGTTTTTCATAAATATCCAGGTTAATTTGTATAAGACCTCGTATCATATTTATATACATGTAAGCTACCCGGTTTACATTTATGATGATGACATTTTGTGTTTGGTTGTAAATTTACAGAGAAAATATACTACAGCCGCATGTCACCAGAGTTGTTAAAAGGGCATTTAGACAGTATTGTCCCTGACTTTTGCCCATTTTGACATATTCTTATAAACAAGAGGGCCACAATGGCCCTGTATCGCTCCACTGCTGAAAAAAGGCTGAAATAAATATTCTCGGCATGTGCAAATACTTAAATATAGGCCCTATTTAAGCACATGTACACTTTTGTGACCCCTGGGCTGGGCCAAATTTAACCCCAGGCGCATAATTTGAGCAAACTTTGTAGAGGACTACTATACCTCACTACATACAAAATGTGGTAGCCCTAGGTCCTAGAGTTAAGGATAAGAATATGTTAACAGTTTTCACAAAATAAGCAAGATATAAGCGTATATAATGTTTAATTTTGTGACCGCGGGTCAGGGTCAAATTTGACCCAAAGGGCATAATTTGAACCATCTTGGTAGAGGACTATAAGATGTTACTGCATACCAAATTTGTTAGCCGTAGTCTGAATGGTTTTCGACAAGAAGATTTTTAGAGATTTCACAAAATAGGCGCTTTATAAGCGTTTATTCAATTTTGTGACCCCCCGGGGCAGGGTCAAAGTTGACCCCAGATATATTATTTGAAAAAATTTGGTAGAGGTATATTAGATGCAACTACATACGAAATTTGGTAGCCCTAGGCCCAATGGTTATGAACAAAAAGATTTTTTATGTTTTCACAAAATAGGCCCCATATAAGCGTATGTTCAGTTTTGTGCCCCCCCCCGGGCAGGGTCAAATTTGACCCAAGGGGCAAAATTTGAACAAACTAGGTAGAAAACTATAAGATGTCACTAAATACCAAATTTGGAAGCCCTATGCCTTATAGTTAAGGACAAGACGATACTTAAAGTTTTCACAAAATAGGCACTATATTAGCATATAATCGATTTTGTGGCCCCCAGGGCAGGGTCAAATTTGACCCCCCGGGCATAATTTGAAAATATTAAGTAGAGGACTATACAATGTCACTACATACCAAATTGTGTAGCTCTAGGCCTAATGGTTATGGACAAGAATTTTCTTTTAAGTTTTCACAAAAAAGGCATTATATAAGCATATGTTCAATTTTGTGACCCCTGGGGCATGGTCAAATTTGACCCCAGGGATAAATTCGAACAAATTTGGTAGAGGACTATAAGATGTCACTACATACCAAATTTGATAGCCCTAGGCCGGATGGTTATGGACAAGAATATATTTGAAGTTTTCACAAAATAAGCACTTTATAAGCATTCAATTTTGTGACCCCGGAGCAGTTTCAAATTTGACCCCAGGGGCATTATTTGAATAAACTGAGAAGAGAACTATTACATGTCACTACATACATAATTTGGTAGCCCTATGCCATACAGTTATGGACAAGAAGTTTTTAAATTTTTCACAAAATAGGCCATATATAAGCATATGTTCAATGTTGTGACCCTCGGCGCAGAGTCAAACTTGACTCAAGGGGCATAATTTGAACAGACTTGGTAGAGGACTATAAGATGTCATTACATACCAAATTTGGTAGCCCTAGGTCCAATGGCTATGGACAAGAATATATTTGAAGTTTTCACAAAATAAGCACTTTATAAGCTTATATTCAATTGTGTGACCCCCGGGGCAGTTTCAAATTTGACCCAGGGGCATTATTTGAACAATCTAAGAAGAGAACTACTACATGTCACTTCATACTGAATTTGGTAGCCCTATGCCATACAGTTATGGACAAGAAGTTTTTAAAGTTTTCACAAAATAGGCAGTATATAAGCATATGTTCTATTTTGTGACCCTCGGGGCAAGGTCAAACTTGACCCCAGGGGCATAATTTGAACAAACTTGGTAGAGGACTATAAGATGTCACTACATACCAAATTTGGTAGCCCTAGGCCCAATAGATATGGACAAAAGATTTTGAAAGTTTTCACAAAATAAGCACTTTATAAGCATATATTAAATTTTGTGACCCTCGGGACAGGGTCAAACTTGACCCCAGGGGCATAATTTGAACAAACTTGGTAGAGGACTATAAGATGCCACTACGTACCAAATTTGGTAGCCCTACGCCCAATGGTTATGTACGAGATTTGTAACGTTTTCACATAATAGACCCTATATACGCATATGTTAATTTTGTGACCCCCGGGGCAGTGTCAAATTTGACCCCAGGGGCATAATTTGAACAAATTTGGTAGAGGACTATAAGATGTCTCTACATACCAACTTTGATAGCCCTAGGCCCAATGGTTATGGACGAGAAGATTTTGAAAGTTTTCACAAAATAGGCCTTAAATAAGCAATTTTCAATTTTGTAACCCCCGGGGCAGGGTCAAATTTGACCCAGGGGCATAATTTGAACAAATTTTGCCATTGGAGCTAAAAACTGATTCTTTGTTTAGCGTGCCAAGGGGATGGAGGAACATTTGTTGGTGCCTTTTTAAAAAGTTGTTTCATTGTGTGGAAAATTGAGTTTAAAAATGTATACACAATGCCTTATTTGTGGCAAATTCCAACAATGTCTGTGGTTTTTCATGTAAAAACAAGAGATATGTTTGTCAGAAACATAATGCCCCCTATTGCGCCGCTTTGAAGCCGTATATTTGACCTTTAAGGATAATCTTGACCTTTCAGTACTCAAAATGTGCAGCTCCATGAGATACACATGTATGCCAAGTTGCTATATTCAATATTGCAAAAGTTATAGGAAATGTTTAAGTTTTCGGACAAACAGTTAGCACATATAAGTTGGTTTTACAAATTCACTGAGTGTAAACATTGGGCACTTATATAGCTCAAAGTGACCGGGAAACAAATTCTTGTGTTCTGATTTACATACATGTATTTACACTTGCAAAATTCAAAGTTAAGAATGGTAATTGTTCTCTTATTGCCAACAACTGCATAAATCTTAACATTGTAAACTGGTTGTTTTGTCTTTATTACTACTTTTGTACATTCTTATGTATTGCCCTCTTTATATTAACTTTCAACATATATATTATATCAAGTAATTGTAGATATCATATGTTTTGTGACGTAAATGTGTAGGGTTCTTGTTACTTGTCACACCCATTTCCATTTCATAATGTCTTAACACTGATATAGGATATTAGTGATTTTTTATTATTGTATTTATGTAAACTTATTCTCTATGCTGATGAAAGTGTCATCCTTTATTTTCACAAAGATCCTTGTATCATCAGTAGTGTTTTTTGTAAAGAACTTGAAAATTGTATTAAATGGTTAGTGGATAACAAACTGTCTTTACACCTTGGAAAAACTGAATGTATAGTGTTTGGTTCCAAAAGGATATCTAAACTTCATAATTTTAATGTATAATGTAATGATCACACTATTGTTTCTCAATCATCTGTTGAACACCTTGGTTCAATATTTGACACTGATCTTTCTGCTACATCTATTGTTAATAATATTATTAAAAATGTGAACTCAAGAATAAAATTATTCAGGGGCATAGCTAGCTTTTTTTTAGCTGTAGGCCCGAATATGTTACATAAAAACAGGGTGTGTGTGCGGGGTACCCCCCTGGAAATTGTTTAAATCCCATAACGCCTGTGGTGAGATTTAAAGCATATCTAGACAAATAATAAGGTAAGAAAATATAAGAATTTGGCCTGTATTTTTTTTGATATTTTACTTTTTTATCTCAATGTCAGAGAACTAAATTTTACTGTATTATCTCTATACCTAAAATCTAAATTTTAAAACAATATGGAACAGAGAAACATTTAAAATTGTAACACTCACTTATTCAAAAGTCAAACCATGGGAATTCTTTCCAATAATACTGTCTGCATGTCTATATAGAAAGAAGTAGAGTTGATAATTGGAAGATATGTCCTTTGAACAAGACCAGAATCCATTGCCTGAGGATCATGTCAATATGAAATGCAGATTTCTTACACCTCACCACCTTCAGGGTCAACATTTTAATGCATTTTTCGAAGTTGAAGCAATTTTAATTTTTTCATGTTTCAAAAAAAATTGTAGGCCCGGGCCTGCTGTGCCTAATAGCAGCTACACCCTGTTCTTGTATAGACAAAACCACTGTTCAAATATGGAATTAAGAAAATTGTTATGTAACTCATTGGTCCAATGCCATTTTGACTATGCTAGCTCTTCATAGTACAATGGTATAAGTAAACAGTTAAAAAATAGACTACAAGTTGTAAAGAATAAAGTTGTTAAATTTATTCATGGATATGACTCTAGAACATCTTTGAAAGTAAAAGATTTTAGAAGTATTGGTTGGTTAAATGTTCAAAACAGAGTTAAGCAAATAACACTCAACCATGTTTATAAAATTGTTAACAAGAAATGTCCTTCTAACATGACCTTTTTTGTATAATAAAATTAGTTTAGTGTCTGATATACATAGTGATAACAGTAGACATAGTAAAGATAACTTTTATTTACCGCAATGTCCTCAAGTGAATGGTTTTACCAGCACTACTTTTAATTATAAACGATCAAAGACTGGAACTGTTTACCTGCTGATGTAAAAATCATTAAAAATGAATAAATATGAATTTGAAAACAGAGAAAAAACTTCTCTCACAGACAATATGATTGAAATTGAAAGAAGATGCTGATTTTATTTGTTACTAGTAGTCTTATTGTTTAAATTAATGTTTTATGTGATTGGTTTGTTATATATGTATATATATATATATATATATATAAATATATATATATATATATATATATATATATATATATATATATATATATATATATATATATATATATATATATATATTTGCGTGCGTGCGTGTGTGCGTGCGTGCCTCTGTGTGTGTCTATTGATTATTAAACATTTATATATGTGTTTTTATATTTATATTTATTTATATTTATATATGTGTGAATATAATTATATATGTATATATTTTCATATGTATGCATGTATATATTTATATATCTTTAAATATTTATTTATTCATAGTTGACATTTGCATCTCAACAAGCATAATTAAACTTGTGAATTGAAAGCCTGTCAGCATCAATACGTAAAGGTGTACAACTAGTTCTGATAGATATAAACCATGCAAATGCACGTTCTATTTTTGTTTGTTAAAACGTTCACATAGTCAATGACTATGACTAGTATTTTCTCAATCCAGAAATTCAATAGATTCTTTTGCGTTTACGTTTATTGTAAGACAACACATCATATTTTGTAAGTTTACCTTATTTGAGTCTGCGCATTATTGTCGACAATAATTTTCGCGTGAACTGATTAAAACAGATTTTTAATAATGAATTTTGCCACTTTACCTAAATTGTTGTTTCTTGTTAAAACAAAAAATATCCGCTTTTCCCCAACGTAGTATCGTCAGTAAATTCACTATCACCATGTGCTGAAGTTGGTCGATTATACATTCGTAGATAGAAAAGAATTCTAAAACAATCCATAATACTGTCATTTATTTGCAAAGATTAGAAATTGATACAAAACATTGTTTATTGGTTCTCCAATATTCGCCAAATTTTGATTCAATAAGGATTTATAGATGCATTACAATGTATTATTTCCTAAGTCAGTCGGTATTGATGTATTCCTCTGCTAAAGAATAGACTTATTTAAAGCAAAGTTTGCAATATTTTCCTTCAACAAATAAATGCTCAACTTCAGGAAAAATTAAAAAATAATGAAAAACTAAAAAACACTCTTACACTCTCTTAATGACATTCCTTCAACATATAAGTATACGCAAGTCAATTTTCATAATACAGAAAGGGTAATCACGTGACAAAGCAAAGAAGATAGCGACGTTCATGCCGAGACTCGAGTTTTCGCCGTTTTATACCCTTTATTTATGTATAAGTTGTTTAAACGCCGCTCTTTTTCCAACCATATCAGCAAGAAAGTGATAAGCGTTTATTAAAATTCGTTTTATATTTGGACTTAACTCGCTGCGAATTTTCTTAGTGGAGCTGTAATAAAGTCATCGCAATAAACAATTTCGAAGCGAGTAAAGTCGAGATATAAAACGAATTTTAATACGAAATAAACGCTTATCCATTAAATATAGTATTGCTTTACAAAGGTAAACATCGTGTGTAAAGGGGTATTTTGTAAAATCATGCAACCGGATGAAATAAGGCACACGTATTTAAGATATGAATACGAAATATATGCGGAAAATGTTTGTGTTGCCGACGATCGGTTACGCGTGATTTCTTGTTTTTAACACCAAACGCAGCAACAGCTGTTAAGGAGAGAGCAAAAAAATTAATCATTACCAAATGTTGAAAAATAAAACAGTGCCAAAAACATATAATAGCATGAAATCGCTACACATTAAGTATGTTAAAATACGAAAGGTATTCATTTCAACGAAAATTGGCAATCAAGTGAAGTACTGCAGACAACTATGCCAATTGATAACAATGAAAGACGAGCTGGCAAAAAGGTAAGTACAACATTTCCATTTAAATTATTTTGTACAATCGACTTAAATATATATTTAGAATCAACAGTTGCAAAATAATAGTGTTTGCATTTCAAAACGTTTCAAGCGCTTCTTTAAAATCCTATTAAATAATTTTGAAAAGCAACTAACTAAAGTCATCCTTCTATAATTATTTACATCACTAACAGCACCTTTTAATGCAACGGGATTATTACCCCTTCCACGCCGAGGGGTAGATCTTACGCCAATAACTGGTGGAGCGTAAGTGAGAAAAATGTTAACTGGTGTTCAAAATGGCGGCCAACGGCTGATTTTTTATGTTTTCGTGCGAATTTTTGAAAGGTCAGTACATTTACCATGCTTATTCGACATAATCCTTACGCACCGGATTATCTTCTGATATCCATTTAACCTCGGTATAAATCCTGTACATGTATTATCACAATATATGCATCAAAATTCGAAAATAACCCTCATTTTCATAACTGGTGAGCACAGTACCACTTTCCGTAACTGGTGTTTATGAAAAAGTCCGAGTACATACATACAAAAAAAGAAAACCCAATAAAATAAGCATGTTTAGGTTTTCTATATTAATTAGTGATGTGTTATTATAATCTGTGGAGTTACACTTAAAAGTACATTGACATAGAGGGATATGGGGAATATGTTTTCAATACAAGTGCGGACGTATTGCTTTCTTGTGCGCACGAATTGATTTTAGATGCTCAAGAATTGCTTTCACGAGCGCACATAATAGTGAATGCATACGCACGTATTCACGTCTGCGAGCGCACGTAATATATTTACCCATATATTTTGTAGACAATAAACACAATAAACAATGTATATGGTGGGTTGGGAAAAGTAAATTGATGTTGATTAATTAAACAAATGTGTGGAGAATTAATCTTCTATAGCATTACGGCTGTAAATAACAATACATTATCAAGTATTACATGATGTTTTAGGAATTTATTACATGTTGCATGCTGGATTATATGGTATGGTAAACAACACTGACACTTGTGTAGTAAGTAAATTATGAAAAACATTCATTTAACTACACTGCAATAAATAGTTTTAATTAATATAAGATAATTATCTTTTTAAAAAATGTGTTGCCCTATTTCGATTTGGACCATGGATGGAGTGCCAACTACTATTACAGGAAAAAAAGATTCAACATATCAGAAAGGGCTTCTCTTGTGAACCATAACGTATAACAACAGCGAATGACTAAAAGAGTCTTATAACATTCATAAATATGTCAATGTACTCCGAAGAGATGCGTTCCGAGAAAAAAATCTTTTGCTGAAAATGATTTTATATGATAGCTTGGAAAGACTGCCGTTCCTTCCAAAGCTTAGTTTGTGAGGTCTAAGCATATTTATTTGCTGTACTTACTCATTTCTCTATCTGTTTGTTAACAAATGCTCATCTTTATTATAATAATATATTTAAAAACATATTTTAATACAAACGATAATGCAAATTATCTGTGAAACTAGCAAACCATTTAAAATCAGATATACCGGTACTATTCAAGTCATTCAAATTCAAAATGAGTTGTTTTACCAAATTGAATATCAAATAAGTGTATGATTGCAACAACATACATGTATTCTTAATTAAAAAATAATTTGATTGGTGGTCAGTATAAATAAGGTGTGCAATGTGTTTTAACGTATTATAGTAAATGTTTTACAGTTGATTGCCTGCATACGATCTACATTCTGTATTTTGTTCTTTTCAGGGAGGAGATGAAAGTACAGTCAAGTTACCATTAGCGGATCATTACCAATAGCGGATCACTTTGATGTTCAAGAATGCGTATCACGATTAATAGTTATTATTTTTAGATGATACTTAGCAGTCAGCATATTCAAGGCATTTTCTTTAAAACGCGATATTTTTTTATCAAAATCGGGCATCTTTTTGTCAATAATTTTAGTGGGTTTTGCCGACATGTACATACGACTTTATTTAATTCCGTCTCGTTATAAGAACGAGGTTTCACATTTTGCGCGGCCACATTTAATAACTATGTTGGTAAGTAAGAAGTATATGCATATATTTAAAGGCCATTAAGTAGTCTTTCTGCCTGCAAAACACCATTTCAGTTTTGTTTCGTTTTTAAGATTGTGCATCACCATAAAGAGGATGAAGAATTAGGGCAATAGCGGATCAAGCGTGTCCTGTTTACATGAGTAAGTGGGGATGTCTCAAAAAACCATCCAATTTTGTTACTGACATTAAAATTACGTGTTATGGCTCACAGGTGGAAGTAACGTACCCTGGAGCCAAAAAGAGGTCCGTTTCGGGTCTCCCGACTTGGCGCCGACCCTCAACTTTTTATTGGGGTCGACAACAACAAACATAATAATAATAATAACAAATTCGTTCATTTTCGTTCATATAAGATGTAATATCAAGCAAACAAGCATATATATACATGTATTTCTTATAATAAGCTTGAGTAATCTTCCATTCTAGTACCCGAAAGACAAAAAATAAATCCCTACCTACCTACCGTTTTTTTCCAAGGAGACCCCAAACGAACCTTTTTTTGGCCTGGATAGTATATTAGCCCAGGAGCCCAATATTTCAAATAAATATATATAATCATGTTTTATGAGAGAAAACATTGACAAAGAGCAATGAAAAAAGTCCCTACCCTCTGATATTGGAATCATAACAAGGTCATTAACTAGAATTTATCATAGACCTGTCTCTGCGGGCCGCAAAAATGTCAAAATAGCTTTAATCAAAAGCATCCCTGGGTCCTCTTATGGGGAATTGGACAACCTTTAAAAAAATACTTCAATTAAATCTGTCCAGCCATTTACTCACAGTCGGCTGATAACCAAGCAACATTTCTTGCCCGTTTTTACTCAATGTCAATTTTACTCTCATAAAACACGAGTATATATATATTTATTTGAAAATAATATTGGGCTCATAGGCCCATATACTATCCAGGGTACGTTACTTCCACCTTTGTTATGGCTGTAACGGAATTTTTTAGTCTTATGTTTTGGAGAATTTAAAAATAAGAGATTACTGTGTATGATACATATAGACATTATTATGATAAACATATACTGTTCATTCAAAAAATAAAACAAAGCTATTAACCCATAATAAAGGCATTTATGCCTAGCGTCTAGAAAAAAAGCATTGGCAAACAGCGTAGATCCAGATGAGACGTCGCATGATGCGGCGTCTCATCAGGGTCGGCGCTGTTTGCTTGAAGGAATTTCTGTAAGAAATATTCTAAATAAAGAAATAAATATACTAGACATCCCTAATTTTGGAAATAAATTGATCCAATTTAGAAGGATGGGAGAGTCCACTAGGCATAAATGGGTTAATATTGGTTATTAAAAGTATATGTATTTGTCTGTTTCAGGCAGCCACTGATGTGGTATAAAATCAAAACTTACTTGCAGCCCCGTTTAAGTCCTTTTTATAATGCGAAGGGTTTGGAAATATAAAGCATTGTTCACGTTTAATATAATATTTATCTAGGATATATAAAGTATTGTTCACGTTTGGTATAATATTCTTCAGTATACATATTAATTATTCCGTAATTATTTATCATCATTCTTCTTTAAATACTAAATACCTACTGTTATATTACAGCTAGCAACAACGAACTAACTTCCGTACATATAACTCGTACACTACATCTAACGCGCACCCCACACAGGCAAACTACCAATCCTGAACATCACAGCACCTCATGTACATGACCTGCAGTCCTAGTTCTAAATCGGTGAACGCGTAAACAGGATGCTGATATCACGTACACCACCTGTGTGGATAAAATGGGCCTGGTTGAAATGGTTAGTGTTTTCTCCGGTTAATGCATACTTTGCTTGTCTATTTCCACGGCTTGCAATATGTACACTACTATATAAAACACATCGTAATCACTGTTTATTAGCAAATCAACTGTATGCAATTTTTTAATCACATTATACAAGTACAAGATTCATGTTTTGACAGTTTAAATAGCGTTTGAGATGACCCTTAAGTGGTTTTGATCACGCGATCGGTTATGGCTACAAGTGATCCGTTAATGCATGAATTCCGGTGTGAAAAAAAGTGCTACAAAAGATATTGTCTACATTTGAAATCAGAATTTTTGCTTTAACAGTAAGCAAAGGTAATATTTTATTAAACTTGTATAAAGAAGTATCAAAACATTTAATGTTTTTCACCAGCACAACTTAATTACGCTAGTGATCCGGTAATGGTAACTCGACTGTATCTTTGGAAAAACCTTCTAGAGGCTTGAAATGATATCGTGATCGATGAACAGTTAACGCAAATAGCAATTGTTTAAAAGTGTCATGGAGTGATGAATAAACGGTTAACAGAAATAACAAATGTTCAAATGTCATTGAGTAGTGTTTTCAACTCTTTTTAATTAACCTTGACAAACTAAAATAAATGTTCCATTGAATTACCTGATGGTGCACGTATTGCAGTGAAAGAAAAATGTCAAATTTAACATTGAATCAAAAATTAAAATATATTGTTTTTGACAATTAAACAAATCCAACAACATTTCATGTTTATTTCTTGGTGCATTGGTAATAAGATCTTAAAGCCCCCTTCGTGACTGAGGCTGTCGAGCATTTTCATTAAGCATCTAAAATTATTTTCAGATATACATGTATCTAGTGAACGTCTTAGCACTCATTATACAAAATAGTGCATAGGTAAACTGTTGTTTATAAATGCAGCCCAGTTATCTAAAGTTTTAGATTTTTAATTGATAAGATAACGGTTGTTTAATATTTAGTACATGTTTATGATAAATCGCCGACTGGGGCACACTATTAATATCGCTTCGTCATTACAAATAATTTATATACAACGCATGACCGCGTTGTGAAGATTTCGTGTCGTGCACAACAAACGTGCCTTATCTTTACGGTCAGTGAAATCTTGGGATGCCAACGGTCCGGTATTAGCAAAATACAGCCGTTTGTCTCCAAACATATGTCTGTGACACGCACAATTTTGGCAATTCTATGACTTTAAAAACTATTTTCAATATTTTATTCAATTAATGTACATAACAAATACGATTTCCTTGATTAGACTCATAGCTGTTGTTATTGTCGTCAGTCCGGAATAATTATTAGCAGGCAAATGTGGATGATTCCTTTCGAGTTTGTCGCGATTTGATTAGGAAATTTCTCGCCATTCATATATATATATATATATAATAATAATATAATAATTATGAAATTAAAAATACCTTCCCTAGTGTTCGAACTTATAGCAGTGCGCTAATAAATACCGGGTACTTACCACTGCACTACAGCATACCGTCTTTATCGGTTACTGTCCGTGTCAATCATAAATTGAAGCCATAGTTTTAATGTAAACAGGTATGATTAAATTCTTTAGATCCTCACCAAACTCATACTAGATCTAATATTTGTATAAATTATAACTAATCATGCTTGACGCATTTTCATTAAATTGTCACGGGAGACGACCGCGAGGTTCTCATTTGGACGAGGGCAACTATACGCCATCCAAGTGTGACGGTCCCCTCTCCAGTGATGAAACGTTCTCGTGTGTACCGTCGAATGTCAAGATGAGTCGGTAGAAGCGACCGGAGGTCTACTCTCAGAGCCCGCTTTCCAGACCAAGGAAGCCGATGATGATATGAGCTATGACGCCGGCGCGAGTGTTGTAGGTATTGACTTCGACTTGCGTAAATGGTACGAAAGCTTTATGCGTTCGTTTACTAAAGAGCAAAATGTGTTCCTATATATAATGGTATTTTTTTAAATTAAAGATGTCATTATATCAAATTATTATGGAATTTAGGCAAATGGTATACTAACATCAACTATCAAATAAAACAAGCATTAAAACTTTCGATTTTTTTTTAAACCTGGCTTACTATGTATTATTTGTTTGGGGCTCGTTATGATCTTTTCACATTTGTACTTTTTAAGGCAATATGACATCAGTGACGTTACAGCTGACGAAGAAGAAGTCAAACGTTTTCTTCCAGAATTGAATCAGCCCTCTGCACGCAGGAGGAGAGATCTGGTCCGTAGAACTCGAAATGACCTAGCACGATGGGAGACGGAAAAACTGCACATAGCTGTAACTGGAAACTCCGGAGTTGGCAAATCGAGCTTTATCAACGCTATTCGTGGACTTCATCCTGGTGACGCAGGATGGGCGCCCGTGGATGTAGTTGAAGGAACAATGCGACCAACACAATATAATCATCCCGTCTTCCCCAATATCTTGCTTTGGGATCTTCCGGGTGTTGGTACAAAAAACTTCAGGCGAGAGACCTTCATGGCCCAGGTTGAATTTGAAAGGTACGACTTCTACATCATTATTTGTGCTGGGCGTTTCACCGAGAACGACATATGGCTTGCCGAAACGATACACCAGAAGGGGAAAACATTTTTCTTTTATACGCACGAAGGTTCAGCAAGAAATCGATAACGCCAGGCGAGTTTATGCGGGCGAATCTGTTTTCGACGAAAATGTGGTTCTTAGAAAAATGCGCAAGAATTGTTCCGATAGTTTGCCGAAATCGCGAGGGCGTGAGTTGTTCCTCATCGACAATTACGAACCACAGTTGTACGACTTCGGTAAGCTTGCAATGGCCATCATTCACCAATCGCCGCCTAAGAAGAAAGAGGCGGCCACGTTCGGGATGTGTCTTTCGACCGAGGATGTAATCAAAGCAAAGGAAGAAGAACTTAAAAAGCGGATCTGGAAAACAGCTTTGATGGTTGCCGTAACTGAAGCTTCTCCTATCGATTTTCTTGGCATTTTGTCGACTGATGAATATCTTCTTAAAGAGGCACATTTCTATCGGGAGCAGTTTCAGCTAACAGATGCGCACCTAGAGAAGTACGCTTCAGCTGAAGGTAAAACGAAACAAGAATTCGTGGAGTGCAAGCAACTGAAGTCGACGATACTAAGCCATCGTGCAAAGATACCGATGCTTTTAAATATGCTAGGTAAATCCAACCCAAAGGTTAATTTTATTCTGCTTCCCGTACTGACAGCCGTGACCTCCGGTGCAGTCTCGTTTGGAACAGGGATGAAGTTCCTGCGGGTTGCTTTGAATGTTGCCGTTGAGGACGTGAGGAAAATAAACAGGGCCATGAAGTCATACACTAGATAAGAACTAAATTCATCTACGGTTAAGAGAACTGAAAGCAAAATTGTTACACATCAATAATTGAAACGATTTGCGTTGAACATTATAAAAGTATTATTCATACACACTTTGTTTCATTGCAATGTAATGTTAGTTACCTCACCAGAAAATATATGAGCCATGCTCTTTAAAAGTGTGGTTTTATGCATGTGCGTAAAGTGTCGTCCCAGATAAGCCTGTGAAGCCCGCACAGGCTAATCAGGGACGACACTTTCCGCCTAAACTGGATTTTGCTAAAAAGGGACTTTCTTGAAACAAAAAATATCATAAAAGCGGAAAGTTTCGTCCCTGATTAGCCTGTGCGGACTGCACAGGCTAATCTGGGACGAACCTTTACGCGCATGCATTAAACCCCCTTTTCATAGAGCATGGCTCATATGAATTGTAACGCCTAGATCTACTCTAGTAAGTGACTTTTTAAGAGAACATGACAACTGTATGTCCATGGGGAATGAATTAGAGTGTTTAATGTTCAAGATCACCAACTAGATGTTAATACTGTTTATAGCATCTTAACATACTTAACTTTTTTGGGGTTGGCTCCGGTTTGCTGTAAAAAAACGGCCTGGTACAGAATGTTTATTTCTATTAAAAACATCACATACTGTTTTTATTTCAAAGTTTGAAACATTTAGCGTTTGCGGTAAATAAACACAAATTGTTGATCTGTTTGCGTGGTTAAACCGGAAGATAACTTGCAAAAAGGGTAAATGAGTTGTTGCAAAAGTAATTGTATAAGTGTAAATAAATTATGTGCAGTCTTTACAATTTACACACAAACTACACATACATTCCTGCTATCGGCTCTCGTAACTCTTTTAGAGTGGTTTTGTACATATACATGTGCATATAATGATTTTGTACTGCTTTACTGTGTTTTATCTACAAAAGTGAGACGTTAATAAACTATTCTGTCTGTCTGCCTGTTTGCTTAATGTATCAGTAGATAATTTAAGCTTCAAATCCAGTTTTTGTAATTTAGTTTGTGAAACCAAATTTTTTTCAATTTATATGCATTTTGTGTCCAATCGGTTTCACCGGAAGGGGACTTATGGTTTGCGCTCTAGGTGTGTGTCTGTCTGTCTTTCTGTCAGTCCGTAATACTTTTCTGGATCCTGCGATAACTTTAAAAGTTCTTCGTATTTGTTTATGAAACGTGAAACATGGACAGATGGCAATATGGACATTATGAACGTCATTTCATTTTGTTCCTACGTCAAAAATTATGGTTGCTATGGCAACAAATAAACAAAATTCTGACAATGGTGGAGCCGGTAGGAGACATATATTGCTTGGCAATAGTCTTGTTAAATATGATTTAATTTAATGTGTTTAATAGTATTAAATGCATTGCATGTGTTCAACTTAAAATAATTAACTTTACAATATTTATTATATAATAAATTATGTTTGAATATGTATTCAAAGCGTTTCATATTTATTGTATGTTTTGATTCAATTCATAAATATATATTTGGTTTAACTGCATTGTGTTCTTTTCGTGATCTTTTTCAGCATCTTTCTCCACAAGGCTTGTTATTTGTTAATGTCTTTTTTATTTCATGTGATCCGTTTCGTATTAAGTTTTATAAGATAGTATTTATATGTCCAGGGTGTTTGTATATATGCTTTATAAAGACCAACAACTTCAGGACTAAATTCAAATAATTATTATATTTCTGACAAATTACTTTTGCTACATTTAAGTTCCGTACGATATTTTTGATTGAATCAAATAAGTAATATTGTTATAATATTAACTACTTTTTGCTTGCTGGAATATAATAATATAATAAAATTAAATTATCTCACACTGTTAACATGTTAATTTATCATCGAAAAGTTAAATTAAATAAGCAAACTTGTGATAATGATGATGATTATGATAATAATAATAATAATAATAATAATATTATTATTATTATTATTATTATTATTATTATGGAGTTCCGTAATTTTGAATTTACCCTAAATCCTATAATTATTTTCGTTTTTTAATAATAATAATAATAACAATAAATATTATAATAATAAAATAATCATAATAATAATTATTAGTATTATTATAATTATAATAAATATTATTATCATTATAATTATTTTATAATAATAAAAATAATAATAATAATAATAATAATAATAATTATTATTATTATTATTATTATTATTCTTATTACTACTACTAATACTACTACTATTAATATAAACATAATCATTAGAGTAAATTCTAAACTACTGAACTCCATAATCATATTATTAATGATGACATTTATATTACATGTTAACATTTTTCACTATAAATATTTTGCGTAACTTTAAAATGGATTTTCTTTGATATAAAAAAATGGATACTAGAACATTTGTATTGTATGCCATTTTTAAGGTATAGAAGACGGAATTTTTTAATGTTTTTATACCCTTCCGTAAAAAACTACAACATATAATTATTATATTTAACATCTTCCATTTTTGTTCTGACGTAATTCAACGGAAGTTTATTTTCAGAGGTATACTACTTTCCGTAAAAGAGTAATTTGTAAATAGAGTTCCTCGCTGGAGGGCGTACATATTACCATGGTGTTTTTAACTGAATCATTTTCACTGACTTAGTCATACGAATTTCCATGGCGACCGCAGCGATTGCCAGACTGAGCAGGTTGTGGACAAGCATTTCCATCAGCTTCCCCACCACGTACAGGCACTTCAAGTCCATCGTAGCTTCAATCCTTCTCCACGGCTGCGAGACATGGACGCTTCGAGCGGACACAGAACGCAGGGTACAGGCATTTGAACAAAAATGTCTCTGAAGACTGCTCCGCATTTCCTATTTGTAACACAAGACCAACGAATACGCCGGAACATGACTGCATCACTTGTTGGTCCACAAGAATCCCTACTGGCTACCGTCTAACGACGAAAGCTGGCTTGGCTTGGACACGTCAACAGACACAAGTCTCTGTGCAAGACTGTTTTCCAGGACACGCTAGAGGGAGGTCAATGTCGAGGCCGTCAGAAAAAAAAGAATTGATAATGTAAAAGAGTGGACATCCTTTCCCATAAAAGGATGAATGACTCTCAGCAGCACACAACAGACCTGACGCGAGGAGGATTTTTGTACCGTCGTCCCTCATTTCCCCCGGGATTGATAATGATGATGATGCTGATGATGATGATGAATATTGGTGATGCTGCTGCTGCTGCTGATGATGATGATGACGATGATCATGATCATGATCATGACGATGTTGATCATGATGATGAAGATGATGATGATGATGATGATGATGATGACGATGGTGATGATGATGATGATGATGACTTACCTGACCTTAGTACAATTGGATACACTAATATAATTTCTCGTATAATGCATAGAATTTGCGTTCTCTTATAATACACAGAATTTGCGCATGTATAATGTAAAGTATAACACAATCCAAGATTATTTTATTTTCCCGACGCGGTTTTATTTCTAAAAATATTTTTTTGACGCAATATAATGGCTTAACACTTCTTTCTGTAACTGTAAATTATTAACATTATAATAAATATGAATTAGAGTTAATACAAACTAACTAAACCCCATAATGATACTATTGAAGATGACACTTATATTAAATCTGTTAATTTTAATGTTAATACTTGTATTGTATACAATGTTTAAAGTATCGAAAACGATACAACTTCATAAAGCAAGTTATTTGCCTAAAAATGTAGATGCGTGTCTATTATTTTCAAAAATATTTTAATGGGGTCAGAGGTAACCAAACATGAAAGCAGGTTTCAACTCTATTGCTTTGTAACATATTTTTGGGACAAGCCGTTATTTAATCCTAAGCATCACCTGCTATATACTACACATATACAGGTAATCTCAATTGCACGAAAATATATAAAAAAACTTCAATTACATATTATATACAAATAAAGTTGTTACACATGGTGATCCTTCGCAACATGAAATATCAACAGTACCTTGCGTATAATGAATATAAATGATGAAATAGGACGGAGAACACTCAGGATATATCGATCAGCGTTAAGTTTAGTGCATAACACGTCATTTCGTAAATACCAGTATACTGGTCTAATTCTTTTCAAAATATGTTAACTATATTTGCGTGGAAGGATGATTTAAAAACTATTACTTTATCTCGATGCATCAAAAGCTTTTGGCTTATCGACAGACAAAAGTCGGGAATGGTCCTTGATGTATTAAGAGATCTTAAAAGCCGGATCTGAACTGCTTGATTTTGCGGTGGTAAAATGTTAACCTGCATTAACTAGTAGGCTGGGTTTATCTGCTAGTGATTCACTGCTAACATCAGAGTGTTTATAAATAGAAACACGTGTTTGGGCAGACAGCCATTTGGAATAGCATTGCATCTGTATTTACATGTAAACTTGATTTGAGTCATTCGCTAGCTATTGTCTGAGAGAAGTTCATAACCTTTCTAGTGGGCGGTGCTTAACATTAACAGGGAAAATTGAATTTCAAGCAGACAACAAACATTTTTTTCTGTAAGTCAATAACTATATAACATTCAACCACCAAATTACACATACATATTGTTTGTATATTAAAGTGTTTGTATGCCAAATTTCATTGGAAAATATTAAATACAAACTTAAATATTATGAAAATAATCAGTTTTGTTTTCTGCTGTTTACACACCAGTGTACAACTGAAAAGTAGACATTTTGTGAGTCTGTGGCCCGTTTATACTGCTTCTCTGGTGTTTAAGATGGCTCCATGAAACCCGTTAGGATCAAGCCCGGGACCACATGATTGCTAGACAAACACCATTACAATTACGCTACTGCGAACTTAGACCGTTCTTAGATATATAGTTGGAGCAACGCTGTCCGCATGTGGCATAAAACCCATTTTCGCGGGTCATATATTGTGTCATAGCTGTTGCTCATGATACATTAAGTAACAAGAGGGCCATGATGGCCCTGTATCGCTCCACTGTTTTTTATGCGAAACAAACGCGCAATGCGCATGGGTTGAAATGTACTCAAGCATGTGACTTTCTCTGTCTATCCCTCGTCCCACTGGGCGCTTTAAGTTGGAAGATGAGCATTTTTATATATGGAAAAAGTTACTACCGTGTTAACTAAACAGACTAAAAAGCCCGGGAATTGTTCCTTTGAAGCACAGTCCCATTGCTTATAACGTAGGTACATTTATCTCTCCTAAAGATATTGTCGTTCTTTCTATTTCAAATATTTTTAGATGCTGAAGATAAAATATACGCATTTGATTTGAAACAGATTCACAAGACCCGTAGGAATCAAAATGCCTTAACCGTTTACCAAACGACACATTTTGGACTTCCCCAATTTGAAAAAGGTTGCAGACGACAATTAAATTGTAATGGAATATTAAGGAAATAATCAGGTAGGGTAGAAATAATTGTGATAAAAGGAGAAATTGCTCATCTTGAGCAATTTCTCATTTTATCATAATTTTTTATAAAGTCGTCAGCTATAAACCCGTAAAATCCTGTTGGTGTTTGGTAAATGGGTTAATAATCTTTGGTTCCTTCTTAGAGCCTTTCACACATTTATAACAAATACAATAGAAGCATCTTTCTTTGTAAAGAATCATCTCAAACAAGGGCTGTTTGTAAAACATGCATGCCCCCCCATATGGGCTGTCAGTTGTACTGGCAGCCATTGAGTGAATACGTTTTTTGGCACTGTGACCTTGACCTTTGACCTAGTGACCTGAAAATCAATAGGGTTCCATCTGTGAGTCATGATTAATGTTACTATGAAGTTTCATGATCCTAGGCGTAAGCTTTCTTAAGTTATCATCCGGAAACCATTTTACTGTGTGAAGTCACCGTGACCTTGACCTTTGACCTAGTGACCTGAAAGTCAATAGGGGTCATCTGCAAGTCATGATAGATGCACCTATGAAGTTTCATGATCCTAGGCGTAAGCGTTCTTGAGTTATAATAAGTTGAGTCACCGTGACCTTTGACCTAGTGACCTGAAAATCAATAGGGGTAATCTGCGAGTCATGATCCATGTACCTATGAAGTTTCATGATCCTAGGAATAAGCGTTCTTCAGTTATCATCCAGAAAACATTTTACTATTTCGGGTCACAGTGACCTTGACCTTTCACCTGAGAATCAATAGGGGTCATCTGCGAATCATGATCAATGCAACTATGAAGTTTCATGATCCTAGGCATAAACCGTTCTTGAGTTACCATCCGGAAACCATTTTACTATTTCCGGTCACCGTGACCTTGACCTTTGACCTAGTGACCTGAAAATCAATAGGGGTAATCTGCGAGTCATGATCAATGTACATATCAAGTTTCATGATCATAGGCAAAAGCGTTCTTGAGTTATCATCTGGAAAACATTTTACTATTTCGGGTCACCGTGACCTTGACCTTTGACCTAGTGACTTCAAAATCAGCAGGGGTCATCTGCGAGTCATGATCAATGTACCTTTGAAATGTCATGATCCTAGGCCTAAGCGTTCTTGAGTTATCATCCAGAAACCATCTGGTGGACGGACATACGGATGACGGACGGACCGACATGTGCAAAACAATAAACACCCTCTTCTTCGAAGAGGGGCATACATATAATTAACAACCCACACATCCCTTAGACCAACAGGCCTGAGAATATTATGATAATCTAAAGATTATTTCTTATATTTATAAATGTATTTAATTAAGTAATACATATTACTTCTAAGATCAATTCATAACTTATATTAAGAAAAGTATAAAATGATCAGAAATTTATATGGATCGTTGAGCAATTGACAATCATATCGCCACAATTCATGAGTCACAATTCACAAATGGAACAATGAATCATTAGTTATTAAAAAGCAGCATATAGACAGTTAAGAACATTGCACTTCATTAATTCCTACACCTTCTCTAGGATACAAAGTTTGAGTTTACAATGCAGTATCATATATTGACTTTTATGGAAATAATTATGTTCATGGAAGTTGTGTTTTAAAATCAATAAGATATTATTAAACTGGTTTAAACACTACAAAAAAGACATTAAATAAACATGTCATCCGAAATTTTTTTATCGGGATATATGGTCACTTTCGACATATTTAAATAAATCCCGACATTTTTCAGTTTATAAGAAAAACATTCAGAACACATGTTCTTACTTCAATTCCTTTTTAAGCAGTCACCATCTGATCTAAAATGGCACTAAATGACAGGGTTTTATCGCATGTTTACAAGATGTTGTCGTTGTTGTTGGTCACAGCCACACGGCCGCAGTAATCTCCCCTGATAAACGTCATATGTTCAGTTTTGTGACCTCCCGGGACAGGGTCAAATTTGAGCCCTGGGGAATAATTTTAACAAATTTGGTAGAGAACTATTAGATATCACAACATACCAAATTTAGTAGCCCTAGGCTCTATAATTAAGAAAAAGAAGATTTTTTAAGTTTGCACAAAATAGGCCTTATTTAAGCATATGTTCATTTTTGAGGCTCCTGGGGCAAGGTCAAATTTGTTCCCAGGGGCATAATTTGAAAAAAACAAAACGAAGTAGTAAACTATTAGATGTCACTACCTACCAAATTTGATAGAAATAGGCCCAATGGTTATGGACATGAAGATTTTTTTAGTTTGCACAAAATGGGCCCAATATAAGCATATGTTCAATTTTGTGACCCCTGGGGAACGGTCAAATTTGATCCCAGGGGCTTAATTTGAACAAACTTGGTAGAGAACTATAAGATGTCATTACATACCAAATTTGGTAGCCCTATGCCATACGGTTATGGACTTGAAGATTTTAAAAGTTTGCACAAAAAAGGACTTAAATAAGCAAATTTTCGATTTTTTGACCCCCCAGGGCGGGGTCAAATTTGACCCCAGGGGCATAATTTGAACAAACTTGGTAGAGGACTATTAGATGTCACTACATACCAAATTTGGTAGCCCTAGGCCCAATGGTTATGGTTAAACAGATTTTTAAAGTTTGCACAAAGTAGGCCTTATGTAAGCAAATTTTCTATTTTTAACCCCCCCGGGGCAGGGTCAAATTTGACCCCAGAGGCATAATTTGAACAAACTTGGTAGAGGACTATAAGATGTCACTACATAGAAAATTTGGTAGCCCTAGGCCCAATGGTTACGGACAAGAAGATTTTTAAAGTTTGCACAAAATAGGCCTTATAAAAGCAAATTTTCAATTTTTTAACCCCCGGGGCTGGTTCAAATTTGACCCCAGGGGCATAGTTTGAACAAACTTGGTAGAAAACTATAGGATGTTACTACATAGCAAATTTGATAGCCCTAGGCCCAATGGTTATGGACAAGAAGATTTTTAAAGTTTGCACAAAATAGGACTTATATAGCAAATTTTCAATTTTTTAACCCCCCGGGGCAGGGTCAAATTTGACCCCAGGGGCATAATTTGAACAAACTTGATAGAGGACTATAAGATGTCACTACATTCCAAATTTGGTAGCCCTACGCCATATGTTTAATGTTTGCACAAAATAGGCCATATATAAGCAAATTTTCAATTTTTTGACCCCCCGGGGCAGGGTCAAATTTGACCCCAGGGGCATAATTTGAACAAACTTTGTAGAGGACTATAAGATGTCACTACATACCAAGTTTGGTAGCCCTAGGCCCAATGGTTCTTGACAAAAAGATTTATAAAGTTTGCACAAAATAGGCCTTATATAAGCAAATTTTCAATTTTTAGACCCCCAGGGGCAAAGTCAAATTTGACTCTAGGGGCATCATTTGAACAAATTTGAAAGAGGTTCACCACAGGAACATTCCTGAGAAATTTCATCAGAATTGGACCAGTAGTTTAGGAGAAGAAGATGTTTCAATAAAAAGTTAACGCACGCACGCATGGACGCACGCACGCACACACGACGGACACAGGACCATGACATAAGCTAAAAACCATACGAAAATTTTCGTGAGCATTTCTTTTCAGGACCATCCGACAAACTACCAATATTCCAATATTCCAGCACAATTAAAATTTAGGTAGCTAGAAATTCAATACTTGAATTGTAAGATTACTTGTTTGTGCTGTTTTCTAAATCTCTGGCGTTACTGCAGATTTTTTTTATAAATGAGCCACGGTCTGGAAAAAACGAGTTCAGTGCATGTGCGAAAAGTGTCGTCACAGATTAGCATTGAAATCCGCGCAGACAAATCCGGGACAACACTTTCCGCTTTACGGATTTTGTAATCACTCATTTAAAAAACACTGATCTAGGCGGAAAGTGTCGGCCCCGATAAGCCTGTGCGGACTGCACGGGCTATTTTGAAGAAACTTTACGCACATGCATTAAGCCCCGTTTGCTTAGAGCACGGATAAAAAAATGTTTTTCTAACATACCCATTGTTCCCATAGAATGGTCCCTCCTTCAAATACCTTTAATACTTAAAAATACTGAGCAGTTCTTATCACCATTTTGTACTTTATGATAATACTCCAAATCGTGTGCTTATGAGACTAGAGTCATGATACTTAACGAGGTAAAAAAAATTCTCTTACATATTTTGACATTTACATTAGTGGTTATTTATTCCTCGCTCTTTGTTAAAACAAGAATTCTTATCCGATGACTTTAATACGAGCCTCGCTTTGGGAAAACGGGGCTTAATGCATATACTTAAGTATCGTCACATATGAGTCTGTTCCGTTCGCACAGGCTAATCAGATACGACACTTTGCGGTTTAATGGTATTTTTCGTTTAAAGGACGTATCATTTTATAAAAATCCAGGTCCTGTCTGTTTTTCGTTGTGTTTCATTTTTTGCATTAGTATAGTCCCTGCATGTAGATTCTCGGTCATCGGACTTTGTAACAAAAATAAACTTTAACAAATGAAACAATCATTTGATAAGTGCCCATGTGTTTATTATTACATCATACGATCGTTTGAGAAACGAGCAGGTAACTAAGCTGCCACAATATTTATGTTTTATTCAAATATGGTTCAAACGTAACAATTAATTTTATATGCTTTTTACTCTATACAGTATTTTTCGATGCAATACTGATCAAGCATCGTAAAAAAAACAATAGTTATTAATTAGATACTTAAATAATTAACCACTTTATATTCCAAACTACACTGTATGTTGTGAAATCTTTGAAACATAACGGCATTTGAGATATGTAATATTTATCTGTTTGTATTGTTAAAAATAATAACAACATCATGCGTGTTATTATTTTTTAACACACCTGAAAGAGTTTCCGATGCAGCATGATGCAAGCTTGCTGAGCTTTCGTTTTATATGGCCTCAATGAATGAAGAGAAATCTGTGTAGTTTTTAAATATACATCATATGCACTTTATAAAGAATAAAAAATTGCATTACCTGTGTCCTAAATAAAATTCTTTTAGGCGATTTAATATTCAATTATTACTATATTTGCGTTCACTATCTGATAAACTGACACTCTTAACAGGTTGGGGCATATCTATAATAAAATACTTATTAAATGATAAGGTGTATATTCAGGATTTTGAATTTTCGACCATATTTGATTAAACGAGTTCATAAATTTTGTGTATTATCGAGCTTTAGTAAAGACTGTTCTTTTAGTACCGAAAACAACTAATGATAAAATGTGATGAATATTTTCGTGTTTTAAATATTTATGAATATAATATGTATTTCAGTAAATGGTTCCATCAAATTTTATAATAACAATAATAATGTAAACAAAGCATATCTATTAAATTTGTTAAATGAATCTCAGTAAAAAAAAAACATCATTATTTATCATTTGATGTCCATTTTCGTGGCAACTTATAACCTTGCCGCCTTCTTTTTTTCTAGCATAGAGCTTTGTTGTCTGTAAACATTGTTGTGGACGTTAAGGTGATGACCCATATGGTCTTCCACCATTTTCAATTCTGATTCGGTCATATCAAGAATCTGTATCCCATCATTGTTTTGTAAGTAACAAAAAATGTAAATGAGTATGAATTTAAAAAATCAGCAGAAGCGAAGCCGATATGTTGTAAGTTGTTGGACGGAGATACTAAAAGCTATTACTTTATTTGTTTCCTTCGTAGACATAAAACGACGTTCGAACGTACAGTCTGATATTGCGTGTCTGATGCTATTGAAACGTCGAAAAGATAAACGACACTTATAAAATGCTTTTTGTTTATATAAAAATATTTTATTTCCTTTTTTTAAACAGGGAAAAAAATACTAAAGTGAAATGTATCCACATTAAAAAATAAACAACTTATTTTAAACGTGGAAGTAGTATGCGGAACGAATATTGAAACGCGACCGTTATTTTCGTATGTCGGCATGCCAATTAAACGTTTGTTTCAGAAAGACAGTTTGGAAATGTGTTTAGCTTTTGTTTATAATGTATATTCAGTATAATAACAAATTATTGTTTGTAAAACTGTTACTTCTTGACCGGCTACTGAATCTGTTACAAATAATCATTAAGGAACACATTTTTTTAATTGTATCGTAGTGGTAATTACGTAGATAAAATACAAAAACACATTCACTATTTAAAGGCTCAATTGAAAAGAAATGAACAGAAAAATAAATAACTTGAAAGTGGACTTATGGCATACACATTTCTCTAAATAAAGACAACCGGACATATTTACCGGATTCTCGTGATGTAGCTGCATACTTACAGGGGAGTCTTATATACTTAGTTTTCTTTGTGCATTTTTATTAACATATTATTACTTTTCTTAACATTATTATGCGGTATGAAAATTTGATTCGTTGTTTTTACCAAATAAGCAAAGGTTCAAAGCGCCCGTAACTTCCGTAACTTCGGCATAACAATAAATCGTTTGTTTCAGAAATACAATCTTTACATGTAGTTATCTGTTGTAGATTGTGTATATCCAGTATAAAAACAACTTATTGTGCGCAAAACTTTTACTGCTTGACGCGCGTTCCCAGTATAGTTGGAAAGTATAGCGGGATGTCGATAGAAGACCCAGTTATGTGGCGACGATATAAAATTCAGTTGCGGGGTGTGAGTATTATTCTATTTAACGCCCGGCAACTGGTCAAGAGTCGAATATTTTATTCATATTAATATTACAATCGTAATATTAATAATTATGATAATACTTATAATTATTTTTTTATTTTTAACATCATCATTATCATCATCATCATCATTACCATCATCATCATCATCATCATCATCATCATCATCATCATCATCATCATCATCATCATCATCATCATCATCATCATCATCATCATCATCATCATCATCATCATCATCATCATCATCATTACCAATCATCATCATCCTCACCAATCATCATCATCATCACCAATCACCATTTCGGAAACAAACTATTCGGCACTTGAAATAATAAAAGATAAGCATGTAATGTTTGAAACAACCAATGTTTGGATGAACTTATATGTTATTTCCTCAAAACAACCGTCTCAAATAATTTGTATTAACAAAAGAAATAAAAGATCAATTAAATACCTGTATATATTGATCATTTCTCTAAAAAATCATATAATGTATTGCCTTTGCACAACTCTTTCTATCCACTACAAGTCCACTTTCACCAACTACAGAACTGGTTTATAAGTAGGTCTTCCAAAATGTGTCACATCAAAGTTATATACATGTATCAGTATCGTTGTGGCAACACGCTTTAAATTTCCTTATATTCAATAAACACATTTTTTTGAATCTGCAATTAACACTCAATGCACTGATTTGCAAATCGAGTCCGTCATGTATTCCGAATTGCTAAAACTTATTCCGAATCTTACTAATGTTAGTATTTTCTAAAATCAACATTGTAATAGTATTGAACAGGCTTTACCTTTTTGGTTGCTCATTCCACTTATATTGCAAGTCAAATTGATTGTATTGTGTTTTAACTGGCGTAGCACTTGTCTTGTACTTTGTTTGATAGTTGGATTGTCATGTACCGTTCGCTTTCTAAAAAGGCACACACTTAGTTACGCGTTCTATTTTAAACCTTTAACTATCGTTTTGTTACCGGGAAATAGAAAGCGTTGTATTCCGTTTAAGGTTTACTCTTGATACGTATTTAAAATGCACGTTTAAAAATTACACTGTATAAAAATACCATCAAATGCCTTAAATTACTGTGTTAAATATGTGAGAAAACAATCGCAGCAGTGTATTTCACCTTAGATATAATAACTTAAAACTAGCAATTCATCACATATAACATACTGCGTCAATTGCAAAGCAATATAAAATGTTAACTCCTGACCTCTAATGACAAAAAGATCTTCAATACGTTCGTACCAATGCGGAATTCATTCACAACAGTAATGTCTTGTAAAACCGTCTAACATAGGTATGAGCTATGTTTTTTGTTTGAAAGTCAGAGCATAACATTTGCATAAACAAGTTAGTTTCCGAAAGGGGATTTACACTCTTATATCTTCAATATATTAATTATTATAGAAAAAAAACGTCGGGAAATTAAGATACTCGTGATTTGTGTTTTATTTGAATGTTCATATGCGCAAATACGGTTAAATATCAGATAAAATATTATCCATGCATACCCAATCTCGTAAGTCAAGTAAATAAACGACGCATTTGTGAACGCGCTTCTTTCAATAACTTTTTTTCGACGTTTGCGATCTTGAAAAAAACGAGGGAAGCATGCACACAGAAAAGCCTAAAGGGCGTATTCATTTACAATACATACACATATAAAGTTTCTACGCGGTAAAAAATACGCGCTTCTTCCTTACGAAAATAACAAAAGCGACGCCGTTTTGTAAGTCAGTTACAACTAACCTCACGTAAACGAAGTTAAGTCTCGAATACGCATGCCCTCCACCCCTGTTAAGGTACATATTATAACGACTGATAAGACATAAATAAAGTAGCATCAAATAAACATGCCGTAATTGAAAATTAATTGAATGTTTTCGCCAGCAAACGTTTTAGTAATATCATACGAAAAACATGTTTCCAATCATAATATGCACAAACTTGGTATGACAATGCAGCCGCGACCACCACAGCACAGTCTGCCGACGATGTAAAAAAATACACTGGCCTTTGCCGAATGTCGATGCCAGAGCTGGCTCGACATTCGTTTCAGCTCGACATTCGCCCCAGATGGATATTCGGGAATAGTGTAGAATGTCGATGTCAGAGTTGGATCGGCATTCGCCCCAGCTCGATATTCGGGACTTTTGCACAATGTCGATGTCAGAGCTGGTTCGACATTCGCCCCAGCCCGATATACGGGACTTTTTCCTGATGTCGATGTCACAGCTGGCTCGACATTTGCCCCAGCTCGATATTCGGGACTAGTGCCGAATGTCGATGTCAGAGCAGGCACGACATTCACCCTAGTTCAATATTCGAGACTTTTGCCGATTGTCGATGTCAGAGCAGGCCCGACATTCACCCCAGATCGATATTAGGGATTTTTGCCGAATGTCGATGTCAGAGCTGGTTCGACATTCACCCCAGCTCGATATTCGGGACAATGGCCGAACGTCGATGTCAGAGCCGACTAGGCATTCGCACCAGTTCGATATTCGAGGCTTTTGCAGAATGTCGATGTCAGAGCTGGCTCCACATTCGCTTCAGCTCAATATTCGTGACAAGTACCGAATGTCGATGTCAGACCTGGCTCGACATTCGCCCCAGCTCGATATTCGGGACTTTTGCCGCATGTCGATGTCAAAACTAGCTCGTCATTCGTCCCAGCTCGATATTCGGGACTTTTGCCGAATGTCGGTGTCAGAGCTGGGTCGACATACGCCCCAGTTCGATATTCGAATGTCGATCGTCGATGGCAGTGCCAACTTCACGCAGCTCAAAG